>NC_066344.1:3030303-3333333 GCF_024516045.1 Bombus affinis | reverse complement strand
TAATTTTCAATGCCGATACTTTGTTCGCTGCGGAACAAACTCTCGGTACGCCCAGTCCGTGCAACGACTATCAGAAATGCGACGATTAAGCAGGTATATGCGAAAGTAATCGAACATCGTAGGCAAAACCTGATTTATCTATGGATGGTTGTTAGGTTCGTTAGTCGGGGCAACGATAATTAGTCTGGCGGCAGCGTTAGTCGCGTCGGTTGTCGTTCCAGTGATTGCGGTTTTGCGCACGATATATCGACGCTACCACAGAGAGTGGTCGAATGATCAGACTATCGATAGGCAGGAGAGAAAAAAAAGACGTCGTATCCTCTACTCACCTCCGTAGTTCGGCCTTACTCTTTTATCGTAACTGACGGAGAACGAGTCCAATATCGCGGAGATGTTGACGTCATTCAGCATACTGCCACCGCCGGTTCTGCAATATAAAGAGGATAACGATTTTGAGAAAACTTGCGCCACCGGCACACCAGTAAAGTAGTTCTGGAGCGGTATGAAACTGGTGGCACGAGACCAGCGTATACAACACAGGCCGGCGAATACTTTTAATATGACTGACGTGCCGCGAGTTACGATACAGAAGGGGAATGGGTACAAAGTCTGATGTTTAAGCCACGTTGAGGATATTAAAGTTTCATCCGCTATGGTGAAGTTTAAAAAAGAATTTTAGAGCCCTCTGTACGCGTACTTTCCGCGCGTACTGCGTTTTAATTATGAAAGAGCGATGCGACTATAAATTTAGGACAGCAACTTCTTTTTTTCTTTCGTATTTCTTTCTTCCTCGTACACGGTGAAACGAGCGTCCCGAGTAGCTCGAGTTGTTTATTTTTTGTTACCTTCCCCCCTTGTTCCTACTTTTTTTTTTTGCTCCTTTTCTCTTATAAACGCTCGAATTTTTATGCATCAACAAGCAACTGTTTAGTCCGCCAACCGCATCTGTATATAACGTTAAACAGAATTGTGTGTCAAAGAAACGAGCGTGTGGTGGCTGATTCTCGTGGATCAACCGCGCTTGCCCGGTTAAACGAAAAATATGCTTTTGACGCTTACAAGCGGCTAACGCGTTTAAATGGCCAATGACGCGAAACGGCAAGAGATAATTATATTTCAGAGTCGATGCGCAAAACGGAGTTTGTCAATGAAATATTCTCTCTGCTCTATATTTTGTTCGATGACATGATCCATACGCGTACTTGTCGTACATCGTCCTATTTTTCTTTACTACTTTTATAATATCGAAAGAAGAAGGTTAAAGGACATTGGTATTCTTAATCCTTTTAAAATTCACGATATCCATTAAATGTTACATTACGCTCTTACATACTAACCTAATTAATACGAGAAAGAAATTCAATTCAATTTTAATTCCGGCGATTAAATTTCTGCCGTACGGTACTTCCATTTTCTTCCAATAATTATTTTCAAAGGCATACAAAAAAGAAAGACAGAAAACAGATACCTCTTTAATATCCAACGCTTAATAGCTTTTTAATATCCGAGGTTTCTCCAATAGCGGGTAATTTATCGTTCCCCTCTTATCTTACGTTTCCCAGAGATTTCCTCCGAGTGGAGAGACATTGTAACGGTTTGTGTAACGTAGTCGTGCACGATGAAACTTATACGTTAGCTTAGACACGTAAAATGCAGAACGTCTGCGTTTGACTTAACGGGTCAGCAGATATGGGCTCGATGAGCCAATCAATCGGTTTCGAGTCAATGAATTCCATCGAAGATACTCCATTTTAACGAAAAAAGAGAAAAAACAAAAAAATGGAAAAGAAAGGGAAACTTACTCTATTCTTACAAAAAATGTTTTAGTATCGCTGCGGATCGAAATCCGTAATTAGACGTTTGGTTTGATCATTTGATAGAGACCGTTCAACGGCGGCTGAAACGATATCGTTTTAGCCGCTTTGCTATGTGGTTGTGATCTTTGCCAAGGTGTGAAAGGTAGCTCGATCGAGATACGCGGTGGAATAAATGACCGTACGCGTGATAAAGTTAACTTACTGATGCGACAATAGTGGGCGGTACCGAGGCTTTGCGCGGGCTTCAATTATCACAGATCAGTTCGGTGGTATCGTGGAAATTCGAGCGACCTTCCTTTCACTGTTAATCGATGCCTTGCTCCCGATTGCAGTTTGCGTAGTTACCGTATTTGTAGATAGAATGCCTCTAGAATTCGACGTTCTACGTCTATGTCTATCTTACTGGGTTGTCCGAAAAGTGTCTTTCTTTTACAGACACGTGTTTTACAACGACGCATCTTTATACAAACATGAAATCTAATCTATCGAACGTCGTGATCTTTATTTTGATAGAACAAAATGGATCAAATGGATAAATCGGAAAATATTGTGCATCCATTATTTCTTTATAAAACGAAAGCTTTTCGGACGACCTAAGATATCGTCTTATAGTCTTTCATCTGTTAATCTATTAAGGACCAACGTTGCGCCAACGCGACATTTCAGTTTCAATTCTTGTTCCATTGAAACCATTGTTCTTGACTTTATCCTTATGGAAACGTAGATTATGGATTCTGAATGATAAACTGTTCTTTTTTAGATCATGCAAACTTCTTCTTGTATTATTTATTTCCTTTTGGATCTGTAACTTATCTGTCAGGATTCTGTAAGGTATTTATTATTTTATATATATCTACGTTTTTTAATAATATTTTACCAATGCAATTTTTACATATTATTCCACTGTTTGATTTTTAACGTTAAAACTATCAGAGTGAAAATCACTGATCGGTAATCTTTCATAGAAATTTTATAGACGTGTCACGGTAGTAACAAGCATTGATTATTATCGAATGAACTTTTGTAAAGTACGTACATGGACAAAGATTTGTTCTTTGATTTGTATTATGTATCCTTTCATGTACTTTTCATATTGTTTTCTTTAATATCAAAGTTACAGTTTAATCACGTATAGTTCTAATGTTAACAGCGAATTTTATATAGTTAGTTTTGATTCGTTTCATCGCATAAGCGATTTTACATATTGATAAGTATCGGTAACGTATCGACTGTAAGTGGAGAAAGTTTAAAGGAGCAGCTGAGAATGAGAGTCGAAGGACTCTGATTGATTCGACGATTGCGGGAATTTTGGAAGTTTCGAGAGTTCTGGCGATTCCGGAAGTTTCACGAGGTATTCTAGCGTTTTAGAGATCCTCGATGTCTCTAAGGAATACAGGAGTTCCAACGGTTCTAAACGTATCACTGAGTTCCACTGTTTTTAACAGTTTAGGAAATAGTACTTCAATTACACTTGCGGTTTTCCAGATAGCCAAGTCCTAGGGATTCGAGAAGATTTAGAAGATTTTACATATCTCTGGAATTTCTCGTTCGGAGGTTTCTCGAATTTTACAATTTTTCAACGCTCGACACACGACGAATCTTTGAAACCCCTGGACTTTAGCATATTCGTAAGATCCTTCTATCTTTTAGAAACTACAGAACACCGGAAGTTCATGAACTAGAATTATCTAAATTGTGTGAAATTCTCCGAACTTAATGTTTTCAGTATTTCCAAAATCTCTCGATAGTTCTGAATTCGTCAATGCTCGTAATATCCTCTGAAACCTTCGGGATCAACTTGTCAGGATGGCCAGAGTTATGGTAATCTCTTGAAACCTTTAAAACCCACGAATTTTCTCAGACTTTCGAATCTGCTAAAACTTCAAAAAAGCCCCGTAGGTTCCTTCTAAATTTCTGAATTCCCCTTCTCACATTTCTATCTAAATTTTCCATTTTTACGCACTATTCACGCTACGTTCTCTAAAATTATATTTCGACGTTTTTAAATATTTCCATCGTCATGCAAACTCGTCAACTCCAATAACGTTTCCTTGATCGTACGCGTTGAGTAAATTTCATGAAAATCGTTCCACGGTATTAGGATGTTCTTTTCATGTTCTGGCTTAGCCCGCGCGTGACAACGCTGACGATCCATCGACGGAATATCCGACTATCGTATAAAAGTGTCCTCGATGCATCATTTCCCCTGACATTCTATATGCGAGATTTTTCGATCAAACAACAGAACGGTAACCATTTTCTACATCATGGCGCGAGAGAGAAAGAGGGGAGAGAGAGAGAGAGAGAGAGAGAGAGAGAGAGAGAAATCTGGGTGGAACGCCGCGTGCCGGTTGGCGTTCTACTATTTTTAAAAGAGCTGGCTGACGAGTGCACCGAGCGGAAGTGCCTTTGACCGTACGTATGTACCTAGAGGAAGGGGAGCTGGACGATTTATCGAACAACTCCCAGAAGCCGCTGTGAACTAAATCTTGCGCAACGATATCTACGAAGAACTTACTAGCGGTTTGCGATAATAGGTCAGAGGTTAGGTGTATCGATTAGACGCAGATACCCGCTCTTAGAACAAGGGTGCGAATATCGCCGACGCTGTTACGAACGTGTAGATACACATTCTGCGTCAGAGTGCTGGTAGCCTCTTGTTTCGCTGGATAACACACGGCGAAAGCCTCGATTCATTTATATTAAATTACCGGGAGATGGTATAATTTCGGTACTCTCATCAGAGCGTTGTTGCGTCCCTACTAATGAACACCTCGCGCGCGGAGAATACAAATACGTCATAATCGTTTGGGGATCGTATCTGGCGAAAGGATTGTAGATTCTCATAATGCACGTATATAATCGTTGTTCATCGCCGCCAGACGTTTAAAAGGATCGAAATTACGCGTAATTTCCTCTCGTTAGTATCGGAATTATAGAGAAAGGAAGGAAAAGAAAAGGAAAAAAAAAGGAAGAAATATCGCCGGTGGAGAAACAGTACGCTGGAGGCGACGTTAATTGCACAGAAAGTGCCAAAGTGCCGTAAACTTCGAAGCACGGTAAATTCCGGCGGATTAAATGCGCTACGGAGTTCGCGGCGCGGAGTCACGTGTGATTAATTCGCCTGCGCGCCGCCGGCAAGTTTCTCTTTATATAAAACGTGGTCGTGGCACAGGTATTTCACTGATGCGCATGGCGAAGGAGCGGTACGAATTTATTTAAATTTTAGCCGGCGATTCTTTGACGGATGGTTTTCATCCTAGGCAGCCTCTTTTTTCCTACGGCGTTCTCGCTTCAGAGGAGACACCGCCTACAGGTCCCTTTAATCAACATCGACTCGAGCGATCCGTAGTCTCTCGTTGTTAGCGGAGACAGGAAAAGGGCAGAGTGTCCTCGGCGGATGACATTTTCGATCGCTTGAAATATTCGGGAAGACCTCCGTCGGGATGAGCGACTGGTCTCATCCGGGGAGACCAAAGCGTGTTCCCTGCCGCGCGTGAAACGCGTACAGGCCTGGCAAGCAGCCTTTTGCGAACTCCCTTCAGAAATGTCACTCGGTCGCCCATCTTTCTCTTGCCGCCAACGTCCCTCGCTTTTTTGAATAATTACTCGCGCTCGTTTATCGCCAGCGTCTTACCGTCTACTTCAGCTGTTTCGCGCGTTCGTGCTATCGATGCATCCTGAATCGTTTGAAGATATTTTTGTCGTATCGTTGAGACGAAGAGTTTCTAAGACCAAAGGTTTGTTATACAAATGACGTTGTATATAAATAACGCAATAAGCGGCGCAAATTTGAAAAGATACAAGTTAATGGTAATTTCTTCAACGGCGCGTATACCTTCATTTGTAACGAAACTCTATGTTGTGGTAGATCTCAATGATGTCGGAAATGATATAAAGATCCTGTTATTTTTTAGATGTATTGCACTAAGTCAGTGTTATAATTAAACTTTCGCGAGAAGAATTTCGGTGATTTATACAATTTGAATAGACACTGTAGGTTTAGAAAGTTATCGCGCTTTAAAATATATTCTAAATTACAAGTTTGGAAATTTTCTTTACTGTACGATACTAATTTATTAATTTACAATGTAAAAAACGACGTGTCTGTATGCGTTTTAATATACTAGATACGGCACTTATTCGAGTATTTCGTTCACAGCGTTAATAATTTTTCTTGTAAAAAGAGGAGAAAGAAGTTCAAATAAGAAAGTTACCCGTGTCAATGTCAATCTAGAAGGCGTCGGACCGTGAACGGCGAGGTTAGTCGATGATCTGACATTTTGCAAGGTATGATACTGTCGGCGGGTGTCAGAGCATCTGCGCGTGGATAGCGCCTGTGTACACGTCGTAGGTTCCAAATGCGTCGTAGCCACATAACAGAAATGCCACGGGAAACAGATAGAGAAGTTCTAAGAACGAAATCGCTATATGTCTTAGATGAAAGCAGGGGAAGTTATGATTGAATATCATTCGTTTCCATTTTCGATGAAATGGAGTGACAAAGCTACCAACGAATGTCTTTATATCGCCCATTTTTATCATCTTGGCTCACCTCAAAGCGAGGTCTGAAATCTTATAGAAATAGGAATCAAAATTCATGCGACTTTTGGACATTAGTCGTTGGTCGTATCGTTGTTAGTATCAATAAAGTAGTTTTGTTTCGTAATAATTATTAGTAACAAGTTCGGTAACAAAACGAGTAAATCGACGAATTAGAAATCGACGCAAGATTGTTAGACTAACTATGAAATGTATTCGTCCACGGTGCCTGTTAATACATTGTAATAATATCGTTACTTGATAAGAACTTAAATTTGTTGACCTCGTGATTGCATAATTCGATTAAACGTAATTAGAATCTGAGAATCATGACGATTCAAATTCAACAAACTCGGACGCGTAGAATCCATCCAAACTCACCAGGATCCAAGGATCGTGATTTAATGAACTTAACACTATGTTAGCCCGATCCGCGATGAATCTAACCACGTAACGACAGGTAACGAATCCAGAATCATCTCAATCTGCACTAGCATGGTATCAATTGTATATGGTGTATTTAGGATGATCCCAGCTAGATCCGCCATCTCGAGAGTGATTTGAACTCTATCTGTTTGATTTGATTCAATACCAATTCAATCGAACGCGATCCGATGCGAGGTTTTCAAGGGTCGTGGTAATACTAATCAGGTTCTATGAATTCAGTATGATCCTAGCCGGGTCTGGCAAGTTGAAGCTAACGCAGATCCTATCCCGATCTATTAGGTTCGAAATAACTTCAGCTGCAATAATTCCAGTAATTCCGGAGGAATTCTCGAGTTCCGGGTAGCGTTATTCGAGTTTCATGATTTCGTGGTTGTACCAGTCATGCTCTATCAGCTTAAAATGGTATCTACCGGATATCGCGGTTTCGCAATTACGTTCCTTCGAAGTGCGTAGGTCGTTTCAGTTGGAAGTAAAGGCACGCATCGAATTGTGGTTTTTTAAGTATCGAAAAAATATCAGGCTTCCAGTTTCAACGTTTTTCCCTTCTCAAACGCAGTGCCTTTTTTTTTCTTTCCGTGTACCTTCGACTAGTCGCGCTATTTCTTATTTCGTTTTCCGTCTGGTTGCAGTCGTTCTCATTTTGCTTTCTTTTCCTTCGGTTTCGAATCTCTTGCGTTAACTTACGTTCTTCTTTTATTCGTGGAATACTTTTCCAGAACTTGCACGTTGCGACAGCTTTATCTTCCATTCGTTGTTCCTTCCGGGTTTCCCTTTGCTTGCCAAGAAACAGGATGAAAAAGGAGGCAGATCAAGAGTGGCCGCAAAACATATAGCATACGTGGCTAGCAGTGTATCCAACAGTTTCTTTCTACTCGATCGTTCTACGAAATCCCCTCATACCTCTTCTCGATTTGATTTGTGCTCGGCCTGGTACAACCAGCTTTATCGTCCAAGACAGTAAAATGCACAGCCTCTCGTGGCCGATTTCTTTCGTACGTTCGCCCCGCGATACCCTCCTTTAACTTCTGTTTAATACCATAATTTTTGAGAGGGGAATTTCTGCGCAATCCATTTTCTCGACCACGCCGCGCGTATCTCGATAAAACGACCCCGCTTTAACGATCCATGCGTCTTACAGGACATATACCATGCTTTTTTATTTTCTTATTACTTAAATACAACTGCCTTTTTTATTCTCTTGAAATACTCTGCTTGCCGATGGAAGACAAGTGTTTCCCATTTTCACTTTGTCGACGTACAATAAGATAGGGTTATTTGAGTCGGAAGGACGTTTGGACGAAGCCAAGTCTCTTACCTTGTAATTTATTAAATTCGATTGCGAACGAGTTTTAGGCGACTTATATTTGAAAACAATGGCGCGATAAACAGTGAGATATATCGTGTACTTACATTGGACAGTTCTTCTTCTACGAGAATATGACTTTTACTCGTCAAAAGGAAATTGTTTGTTGAATGTTAATATTCTCATTGTCAGTTAATATTGTCACCGTGTAATTGTCGTACTTCGGTACCGCGTATATATTACTTTATTTCCGGATCTTCTTTTGTTATTTGTTTCATTAGATTTTGTGTAAATAATCTTATCATATAATTATCAGGAATCATTTTCTCGTTTTTCGTATTGTCTTTTGTTGGACCTACAGTACACGATATTTCCTCGTTCTTTCTTTATTACGTTACCTTTCGAAAACTTCTCTTACTGTTAATTCCCTAATTTCATTAGAAAAGTACACTTTCATTTCTCAAGAAAAAAAAATGACTCGCTACTATAAGTTGATTTATTGCAAGAAGTACACGTAAATACCAGCGTATGCCAAGATAAATGTAAAAAGCAGTGTTCGTAACATCATCGCGTTCCTGTATTTTTCGATTGTGGCTTCTGAACTTTCCTCATATACAATAAATTTGATTACTCCGTGGAAAGTTCAAGATTGAATTTTAAGTTGTTGAAGTTCCTGCGACTCGAATAATCCTCGCTGTATTTTAATCAATGGTCTTTGTTTATCCGCCTGTTCAATTACATCACCGTCGTAGAACGCCGAACAATCGTCGTTGCAAGTTTCGGCAACACCTACAAGTTGCGCAAGTGTTGCTGCACGGGCGAAGCCCCGCGGCCTTTGTCAAGATCTCTTCTCGCAATTAAGAAGTTATCGGCTACAAGACGTCGTCTGTTGGTCCTTCTAGCTATCGATCATCGTCTCGCCTAGGATTCTCCGGTTCTCCGTTGTTCTCGTCTGCACCAATTCTTTCCACTCTCCCCTTTACCCATCCTCTCCGACCATCGTGGTCCCTTCTCTTTATTCCTTTGCCAAACAGCCAACGTCACTGGGTATCGGTTATGAATTATTCATGATAAGCGAGCCGACGTGGGCACGAACGAAAAACCGGGTTATATTCTGGTCACCGGACGCTGTACATAACCGAGAGAAGAGGCGTGTGTGCGCGAACGAAAACGCTTTGCAGTGTGATTTACGCTAATTTCGGCACCGATTTACACGCTCGACCACAGCCAGGAAGCCGGTAAGTGCGCGGACGCATCCTTCCGGCCAGTGTCGCGTGTGCGCTTTTTATCGCCGCTCCGCCAACAAATTTCCCACCGTCGGCCTTCTCTCTCAGTTTGCCCCCCATATTTCTCTGTCCGGTTGTACGAGTCAGAATTAGTTCGCCGTTACCTCATGCTAATGAACGCGAGTGCTGATTAAATTTCTATCTTTTGCCCGTCGGTTAATATTCCTGGCAGCGAGCATAGCGCAAAAAGGGACGAGGGTGTAGCGCGCGGTAGAAGCATTGGCTGAGCGCGTGTTTTATTTACAAGCTCTTAGCGAATTCATTGCTGCGGCTGTTTGCTAGGTTTTACGAGAACCGACGGAAATGTTCTGTATTTTTAGCGGGACTCGAGAAATTGTTGAAACGACGTATCTCGAATGTCGGTCCTTTCTCTAGTGTCTTGCGTCATGTTTATTTTACCATTGCAAGTAGCAACGATTATAGTTTGGCTCTTTTTATGGATAATTTCTTATACAAAGTTGATAGGATTGTTGCATATGAAAATGTTTTAAAAGCAAAGTACGTTCGAAAGTATCTGCCTTCCATGAAGAATTTCCTAAATGACACTGTACATTTTTCTGTTCACACGTTCGAATTGTACGACGAAACCGATTCGGTTGCAGTTTAAGTGTTGAGGTTATTATATGTATAAAGAGAGAAACCGCGTGGATAAAGTGTAAGGTACAATATATATATATTCAATAGAGAAGTGTAATAATAAGTAGGAATACAATTTGAGCTGGTCCAGATCCGCACGCTAGCAGTGTTACCTTGTAACTGAAAAACCCCGAAGCCAACGTCGCCTGTCTATTGTTTATGGTCTGCCTTCATGTTAGTCTTCTGTCTATATGCTGTCGATGGCTTCAGCGCTTGAGAAAACTAAAAAGACCAGATGTAGAGTTTTCGTAGAAGCGGTGACCACTTCAACATTAAGAATACAAAAAGATATACAATGTCGTTTAAAAATTGAGAGATGGGTGTTATTTAGGAGGAAAGCTATTTGCAAAGATTCCCTTTACTTTGCCCACTGCGCGATGAATATTCGTCTGAAACACTTCCTTGTTCAATTGCTGGAACCAAATCGGATATCGTGGCAACAAATTCATACCGCGTCCTCTGTATAAATTCAGTATGTTTTTACCTAGAAATGTTATCTAATCCACTGTTTTATCAACGACATCGAGAACTCTGTTTACCACAGCTGCACAGATAATAATTTTTAAATCTAGACTATTTCTGGCAAACTGTTTTTTACGCAACACGCTCATAGATATTCGTGATTTTCCAGCGATCGAATAAATCGAAATATTCCCCCGCTGTTATGCGTATACACACGTTGATCGTTTCTCAACGTCCGCGGCTGGTCTCCCCATCAACCCCCTGTTCTGTCCCTCTGCCTCTGCCTCTGCCTCTCCCCGTTGCCACATAATTATCAGACGACGCTTTCATTGACGTCGTGCGGTGCTATTTTCACGCGGCGACCGGTAATAAATAACGCGCGTAATGGGATCGGAAAAACGTGTTCACGGATGGTCGTGCAGATAGCGAAGAGAGAGAGAAAAAAAAAACAGCCTGCGAAAAAATTCGAAATGGAGCCGGTTGCCGATACAAGCAGTTGGATTTGAACACGACCGGATACATTTAACGTTGGAACGCGTCATCCATCGTTAAATCCATTTGTCACTGTCCAAATGAGCATGGTGTCCTCCTACCTCTTTTCGTGCTCGCGAATCCTTTCATCCTTCGTCGCTTTCGACGGCATTGGTGCGCGAAAATCTCACATAACGTTCACGAGGGATCGATCATGTACGAGGGATTAACCGCGTGCGCCAAAGGAAAACGTTTTTTGTGCGTTAAAAAATGTGTAAATGATGGTTCCAGAGTTTTAAGAATCCCTCTTTTTTCCTTATCTTTTCGCTTATCCGCAATTTGTTTGCAAAAGGCCTTTTTTTAAATTAGTTACAGACGACGAGTGTAATTTTTGGTAAATTTAGAGGCTTCCAAAATTCGTAATTCTAATTTGTAAGTAATTTTTTTATCACGACACGGACGGTGGAAAGTTTTGTATTTAACAAACGGAGGAAGATAGTTTGGAAGTTTCAAGAATGTTCTCCTTATTTTTTACTTGTTATTAATCTACTATTCGTAAAGCGAGTAGATATTTCCCTGTTCAGTTATGGCTGGCGAGTTTAACGTTCGGCGAATTTCAGAGTTTCTAAAATTCATCGTATCGAAGGATATTTCATATTAACGTTGTCTTTATGGATTTAAGCGCTCGCGATGGCAAGTTTTGTTTTTCCATAGAAACGTAGGATGTCGGTATTAAGACACTAAAGTGGCTTAAAAAAGTGACTGAAGCGAGCGGTGATTAAAACAAAGATATATTTTTCACCGGTTACCTGGTAATGAAACTATATTTAATACGCTGTTACCTCGTTTACCACGTATTTATGGGCCCCGGTATAAAAAAAGGTAATCCTCCAATGGTTTTGAAGTAGCGTGAAAAGCATCGTGACTAATTTTGAGCAGCAAAAGTATATACGACAGCTTCATAGACAAATGATCGCGATGTATCAAACCTCGTATAGAACGAATATTTGAATTTTCGAAATTTTTGCTAAAAGCATCGAGTTTGTTTTAACAAGAGTTCGCTAATCGTAAGATTTCAAGAGCCACATCTTCGTCTACGTTTCGTTGTACGTAAAATCTTCGCGTTCGATGACGTGGCCATTTTTAACGTTTCCAAAGATTCCATAAGAGAGTGGAGCATTGTTTCCTGTTAAACGATGCGTTCAACAATACTCTCGGCTATTTCCGTTGATTTTTAATCGAACGGAAGACAATTGGCCGAAAGTCGGAGATGTAGAAAGCTGTTTGGAATATCGCCAAAGCGGTTCCGTGGCCGTTTTAAAATTCAATTAAAACGGTTACTGTTCCCCTGGAACGCATCACTTCCTGTACACATTCGGCGTTATTCGTTTTAATAAAGGCGCCCGGTGAATTACTCGCGTTGTCGGCCAACCAAGATTGGATCCCGCGGTAATTAAACGCCGAATGTGAACCGGTTCCGCGTAAGGTGTATAATACACCTCTCTCGTTCAACATCGCACGGAAGTATAATTAATGCACGTAGTAATACGTTTATTCCGACCATTTTCAACTGCCTTTCCGTCGGTACCCGTCATTTGTGCTTCCCGTTTGAATACATTAGGATAATCCTGAATTGCAGATGAACGGTTGAGAGGGTTAATCCAGAGTTATACGAATATGATACGCTCTGTGCTCCCTAAATCGTAACCAACTAAAATCGAGTTAGGGATAGACGTGTTCTAGGAACGATTTATCTTCACATCGGTGAGCCACGTGTATATATTTCAATTTGTTACAACAAATTTTCACGGTACGTCACGTTTTCAACGAATAAATCTCTCTATCCCTACCTATTCAACTACGAAACAACGATGTGCGATTACGAATTCAAGCCCCGTATCTCGGCTTCGTCGAATTAACGGTACAACGAAACAGATGCTCGAACCTGGTTCGAAAATCCGGCCGCGTTTTCAGCGCGAATCCAACGTCGAGTTGACACTTTGACGCAGAAATGTATTACACTCAAGGGGTGGGGGGAGGAGGAGGAAGAGCAGGGGATGTTACGGTGCGGGGGGTTGCAGCCCGAGTTCGGGGCCGAGCGCGGCTTTCGATTTTTCCGGAGGAAATTAAGAGAGCGAAGATAAATGGAAAACCGTTCGCAAAACGGTTTACGTCATAGTTCGGTAGTTAGGATAGAAAAAGGGGGGAGAGGGTGAGAAGAGGCAAGGGGAATGCAGCATCCAGCAAAGCTTATCGACGCATCTGTGTGAGACTGTGTGCGCGAATTTGACGTCACCGGCCGCCCCTCTCGCCCTCGCTCCCTTTTCTCTACCCCGTCGGTGTGACGCCCTCTATGTGGGTTATGACGATAGCAGGGGATACGCGCTCGGTTAACCCCTTGGCTGTGTACGTATTTGGTTCAAGCTTGCGAAAACAGCCGCGTGCACGATGCGAAGGCATCCCCTGGCCAACTTTGCACGCATATAAATACAGGCACACCGTTACAAGGATAGACACACGCGCTGCCTTCAACCACCGTGTGCGTTAATTTCCCGTGCTCCTCCCTCGGCTATTTCTTTTTTTTTTTTCGTGTCCGTTCTCATTCCCTTCGTCCCTCTTGCGGCCTATTCTCTTTTCGCCCAGTCAGAGATCACTGATTCTCAACGAATCGTGATTTCACCGTGAAACAACGTAAAAGTTTGGAAAAGCGGGCGTGAACGTCGGTGGAAAGTTGCCCAACCCATAGGCTGTGTTTGCGCGTTTCGACAAAAGCCAGACGGCTGCCTCGCGACATAACGAATTAGAGAACTTTTAACATGGCCCGACGAGCAAGCCTGTTTTTTTTAAACGGGTTCACGCGGATCGTGAAATTTTTCGCCTATTCTTCTTATCCCGTTTCGAAGCGATGTTGTCAAGGTGGTCTGTAATTAAAGAACGCGGATTCGAGTAATTTAAATGCACTCGGAGGTGTGTGCTTCCGTTACTTTGAAAGACATAGCGAAACGCGACGAAGAAAACGGATCAAGGAAAATTCCTTGATCCACTCGACGTTTATCGTTTGTGAGCGAAGAAATCGTGGCATTGGCGAGTGGGCGTTCACGACAGAAGAGAAATCGGACGACAGCGACAGAGGCTTTCAGTTCTGGATCACTGAAAAACTTAATCTATTTGTTTCGCATGCGTCTAAATTTGTCTGTGTTCCTTTGTGTGATTGTTTGTGGGCTGAAACGAACGGTAGGTAGCGCTCGGTTAATCTTCCTTTCATCCGTGTTTCTTGTTTCAGGCCGGCTTAAGGAGAGGACCATCGCGGTGTGAGAGCGTCGTCGCTTTCGAGGCAACCACGTCCGGTATTTAGGTAAGCGACACTGTTGCGGGCGTCGACGGACGATAAGAAAGACGAAGAAGCCCTATTAGACGAGCGACCCTGGCGGCGCTTAAGTCGCTATCAGTCTTGTCTGTGTTCTCGTTTCATCCCCTCTTTTTGTCTTCGGCCATTATCGTCTGACTTCAAATTAACCCGAAAAAATAACATTTTCCAGCGGCGTCCCGTTGTGCGCCATCGTTTTCACTGAAAGACGGAACGTTTCAACGGAGGAAAACATTTGAAACGTGCTTTCCGCGCGAAAGTTCGTGTGTTTGGTTTGTAAATATGGGCGGAACGTCGACAGAGAAAAGACGAGAAAGAGCTTTCGAAACGGATTTTGCCGTCGTGGCGTTTCTTTAATTCGTTCGATGATACTTTCAGAATGTTCAGCTGGTGCCGTGCTTCATGTTATAGTTCATGGAATCGAACATCTGCCTCCAGTTACGTGTTGCAGCGTTAACGAACGCTTGAATCGACATTTCAATCGAAGTTTCTACCGACTCTCTTATTTGAAATTTTGATATTCTATAGATATAGATTTAAGACAAATGTTCTAAAGAGATTTTTAAAAATGTAGCGGTATTGGATATATTTTCCGAATTTTTAGTTTCGCGTATATTACGATGAATATTACGTTTAGTTGAATCGCTTGTTCGATTAACATTTCAAGCATTTTCGGAATATAAAAGAAGTAAAAATATTTATATGTTTGTAAATAATTGAAGAAATCCAAAGAAGCATTCTACGAGGATTTCTAAAAAATTCACGAGTGAATACTGCAGAGTTGGTACTGCAGATGTTTTCTGTATTCTTAATTTCCGTAACAAGATCATCGAATCCAACGTCCGAGTTTAAACGTCAATAACCGCTTGAGCTCGAATTTCCAGCACTTTAAGAACTAATTCCTTAAAATTCTTTCACTTAAAAATTTATAATTTTATAAATACGATAATCGGAGAGAAAAGATTGTAAGAAGAATTTGGGAAAAATTTGCAAACGAAATTACCACGGGTTTCTAAATTGTTTCTTCTCAGAATATCCGCGAATCTTAAGATCTCTGATAAAGCCAGCCGCAACGGAGCCTCGGGATTATTTCCCTAAAGGGCACGGTTTAGATCCGGAAGCTTCTAATAGATTCAATTGCAAACACCTGGCCCGTGAAAGTCTCAAGAATCTCATTTAGGTATTGGGTTTGCCGCAGGGATATTCTTGGGTTTCTTGTTAGGAAAGTGGAAGCATCGCTCTAACAACACCAAACAAGTTTTTTAATTATTGAAATACATATAGCGAGTCGTACTTCAGCAATTTTTTTCATCGTGAAACGCTGTTTTTAACGAAGAATCCGCAAGAATTATCTAACAACCCTACTATCATTTCCAAAGAATCTTCGCTCATTAAGCCATTGAAATCTCTGCCGTGCCACTCCTTTCTCCAAATCTTCTTCTACATTTAAACGAGAAACCACTTTTACGAAACTAACTCGTATGTCAGCGAAATTAGGAACGTTCTTTGCTACGAGAATCCCGTTTTATACCGCGTAAAACTACGAGGATAGCATCCGTTAGAAAAAGCCAGGGCGAAAAAATCCCGGAGCATCCCCTTCGACAAATCTCTCGACGTTGGACGATCGCTTGATCTCAATTTTGTTTCGCGTGAATTCGTCGGTTGTGTCCAGCCATACTAACGGTCCTGCTCGTCCGCATAGAAGGACGAACGACGGGGTTGTATACGTCAAACGATTGCCGCGATGTAACGAAGACGAGGACCAGAATGAGAACGAGGGCGAGGGTGAGGGCGAGGGTGAGACACGGCTCATTAAACGTCGACCTCCTCCCTCGGCAAACGGACCGACGGTACAAGAGCTACACGCTGGAAATTGTTGTGCAAATACGACTACATTTATCCTGCAGCCTCTTGGCAAGCGCATATATTATTCAACGAGGAATACTGCGCCTTTCTCTTTCTCTCCGTTCAATCTGACCCCCTCGCGCGCTTCGTTTATTTTATTCTCCATGCTTGGCATGCGCGTTTTAGACGACGAGTACGAGTCGAAAATCTCGACTCGAAGTCTCGAGAGTCTCTGGCCTGCTTACACCGTACCAGCGACGTTGGCAACGTCTTTCACGTTGGATCGTTTCAGGATCATGGTTCCAGATACGATCACGCGCATACGGGTCGACCGACTTATGTGTTTTACGATGGAATCCACGGGACGCTGGTTTGGCGCGTGATAAACGCGCGCGCATGCTATCAAACATAAAATTAAGATCGCGGAAAACGGGACGCGTTTGAGTCGTGTCGGTCCGTGTTTTGCTTTTTCCCCCTCTTGCACGACACGTCGTTCTTTTCCTACGGGATTTGCGTTAATCCTGCACTCTCAGACTTGGTTGCGCCATTCTATCTTACACACGTTAGATCTTCTTTTAATTTGCTATTTTCTCGAAACTCTTCTTCGTTTCTTTCTATTCGAGATACGATTGTAAATTGCGAAGTTTCTCGATTTATGATCGATTCTCTTTGTTGTCGACGAAACGAACGAAACGGATCGCAATTTTTATACCTGAACGAACTAGTTGGCTCGAAATCGAAATCGTACGCGATTACAAGCTCGTCAATGGGGATGACAGCCGGCTCTTTATCGCCATTCGTCGCACTCTTGACCGTGGCCGTGTTCGCAGTGATGGACGTAAATAACGAGACTGCGCCAGTCCACATGAATAAGAGAGATCGCAGATACGCAACGAGACAACAAAGACACTGTTCTTGCTGTCCTTATTGCTACTCGTTGGCCTTTTTAGCCGTGACGCGTTTCACGATCACGAACGCGAACGATTAACCAAGATCGAAGATACAACGGTCGTCGACAATGACTACAACAACAAGAACGACGGCCACGACGACAACGACACTCGGGGGCAACGCCGGGCCGGTTAGTCGGGAACTAACTTCTCATTGTCTTTATTGCAACTCCATGGTCGGCTTATCTGCGGGACACGCGATGTTCCCAAGAACTCTCGTAGATAAGAAGTTTTTCGTTCAAAACAGCAAAGAACATCTTCGTCGTGTTATTGCTATGATCATTGTTACGGCTGCTGCTTAAAAAATCTCGCATTGTCCGCGGAATACGGCAGAGAAAAAGAGTCCCCCTTATGGTTGAACCATTTTCGGTAGACACGTAATTGTCATAGTTTCCCCGCAGCGCGTTCCTTCGTCCTTTTCTTCGTTCTATGCGCAAAGTTTTCTTTTATTAATCTCTCTTGTTGCTTTATGCCCTCTGAATCCTGTATTCACGTCGATTTTCGATTCAATGGTGTGTTGATACTTTTATCATCGTACAAAAGCTTTCTCCGTTTCGATATTTATCGGAATATCCCTTGAAATTAAATTTCTCTTGGAACATCGTGAAAGGGGTGGAAATTCCGTTACGTCGAGGCTAGAGGCCAACGAGAAAGGATCTGCGGGGATCGAGAACGCGCGAAGAAAGTCGCCGGACGAATTTCAAGGAATAACTCTTCTATATCGCGGTGGTGGCGGTGGCGGAGGCGTAGGGGCCATCGGGGGTAGGTTTTCTCATAAAAGTTTCTCGGCCGAGTCGACGGCGCCGTCTCGTATTTCGCTGCAAGTAAATTCTCGTTGTCCTTATTACGATTCGTGGTCGGCTTATCCGGGGAGCACGCGATGTGCCTGGGAATTTAGATAAGCATCCCTTGGCCTAGACCGTACGAACGTCGGAATCGGAACTTGTACACGACTTCCACCTCTCTTCTGAAACCTTCTCTGCATCGTTTCTCAGCCAGGTCGACTCGTTTAAAGACGGCTATTAGACGGTGGGCCAAGGAACGGCTACTATGTATTTCTCGGGGTAGCTTTAAAAATGCATAGCTACCCCCTGCGGGCACGGCGTACGTGTCGTTCGACGATGAACCTAGTCGTTTTTCCGCGTTAAACGCGAATTACTATGTTGAGGAGTTACGTTGGTCATAGGATGTATCCCGCCGTGCGAATCGGTTTATAAACACGTCTGTTACTGATCCAATTTTCGTTATCCAAGTAGCGTTATATAAATAGTAATGCAATTCAATATTTACTTATAAATTTGAATGAAAATTAAGTATCCAAAATTCACTTCATAGAAAGATTCATTTCGTAGAATAGTACTCGTAAGATGTAAATGATCCATTCTTATTATACTTATGCATTCGAGCAGTTTATCAGCTGGCTTTGAAGCTCAGTATCAAAACTTTGATATTTCAATAGATCGAACTGCTTCCAATTGGTAATCGAATGGCGATAGTCGGAAACTTTTATCGAATTCTTGCAAGAAATTTGAGAAAATTATACCGAGTTATGGATAACGAACGGAATCCCCATAAATGTTAATCTCAATTTAAAAATAATACAGAGAAGCGATTCTAAATAAATGGTATATTTCTGGTAAGTGCTTCTAAACCGGTGTTCGATTTTGCCTGAAGGTATTTATAGGCGGTTTGAATTTGTTGCGCTTCGATTCCGATGTTTCTAAAACTACTGCTCCGCTTTTGGGAACGTTTGAAATATCTTGCGCCTTGTTACCTTTTGAGCAAATTTATACAACTGAACAAGTTGTTAGAAAGCGTCGAGAATTGTGAATCTTAATCCCCGAAATAAATGTATAGGAACACTTAGATTACACTTAGAATTGATATCAAAATAGTTTCAGATTTATTTGATATGTGATTTACAAGATATTCGTCGATACACATTTGCACGCGTCTCAGCACTCTCTTTGTCTCAGCGTCTTCTTTACCACACTACCAACGGAACAGTTGCATTCTTCTGTTTTACGAGACGCACATACTCCCGCACATTCATACTCTATATGTGTGTCACTACTACGCGGCTAATCTAGTGTAGTCATATCTCAATAGAAAGCAATGACTATATATCGCTATTGAGATGTGTATAATTTTGTGCGCTAGACTAGATTGGCCGCGTAGTAGTGACACGTATGTGAATATGAGTGTGTGGAAGTATGTGTGTGCGCGGCGTCTCGAAAAACAGATGAATGTAACTGTTCCATTTGCAGTGTGGTATGGAACATGGTGAGACAAAGAGAGTGTCGAGACACGTGCAAATGTATATCGACGAAGATCCTGGAAATCGTTTATTAAATAAATCTAAAACTATTTTAATATGAATTCTAAGCGTAACCTTAGGGTTCCTTTACTATTATTTCGGCAATTAAGATTCACAATTCACAACAATCGCGAACAAAAAAAAAAAAAAAAGAAAATGAAGATGGCACATAGAAAATAATAAAACTTCTGTTTCGTTCAATTTCGAAATGGTAGATTTGGATATTTTAATTATAAGAGAAGAGTACAAATAACAGAAAAGTACTCGGATCTGTGTCATATGCAGTGTACGTGTTGAAGCTACTAAAGGTCGCTTCTATGGCTCGTATAATTAACCAAGATCGATGATACTGAAGACGCGGGGCGACCAGCAATGTCGGTTCGATGAAACAATCTTTGATGATCGACGCTTCGATGTGGCGGGAACAGTGGGCCAGTTTGCCTTTCCGTCTTTGCTCGCTGCAAAGTTTGTTTGCTTTACGTAGGGTGGAAAGAGTAATTATCGTTCTCGCGAAGATTCAACAATCCGTTCCGTTTCTTTTCTCCGGAGCTGTTTGGAAATGACACCTGACGAACGTTTCTGTTACCAATCGTGCAAATATCTTGAACTCAATGATCCTCCCTTAGATTCTCTTAATTCAATATTTTCACGCGTATAGCGGGCAAAATCTTTCTATATAATTCAATTTACGTTTCTGATCAATTTACGGTGATTTAAATATAAAAACGCGATACTGTCTTGCAATTTCATATTTTTATAAACGTAACTAATGGAATAGAATCTAAATAGAGATATGTTCCGTCTAGCAAATAATAGGTACTTTATTTCCAAAACATTTTCCTGTTCGCGAAACAGCAACGAATCGTTTTCGTCGCGACAATTGGCGTTAACATCGCCAGTAGCAAGACATACGTTGCAGCCATAAAGAAATGTAGCGACACAGAACGAAAGCGTCTTCCTTATCGCTCGACATTTTAACGATAACACAAAATGCATCTTGCTTTACTGTACGTTCCGTAGACTGAACACCGGCATAGACGTATCGCCCCGTCTAACAGACTACGCTTACGTTTCTATGAAGCGACGACTCGTAAATAGCGGGCCATAATTTCGCTGATTCCTATAAAACTACTTGTCTAAATCGAAGTCAATTTCACCTGTGCGAAACGAACGCGAAAGAGGTACATTCCGGGCGTTCACAGCGATAACGACGCGAACAAGAAAGATCGTTCGAGTGTCGCCTGACCAACATAGGCTCGCAGCTCGATGCAACAACGATGGTGGGTGCAACGAGCACGCTGCAGGGCGTTTACCATTATCTAATGGACATGCCAGTCGAATGCAACGAGTCGTTATTCTTACGTCTTACACTGGTCCCTCGTAGCCAGCAGGGCGTAGCTCCGTTATTAAAGTCCAGCCTCGTTCACAGCTTGGAGACTATAACCGGCTAGATTAGCCAGCCGCCCGGTTCTTACGTTAGAAATGCCGGTCGACCGAGTTTATACAGTCGTTTACGCGTTTCACGCTGCTCCAAGGAAGCTAGATGAAACGCCATAAATCCAGGTTGTATCGTTTCACGCTTGGAAACCTTAAAATGCTTTTTCCTTTTTACGATGACAGGCATCGTTGCATGCCTCGATGCTTCTTGATCATTTTCACCGTTGAAGTTACGTTTCCAGTCTGTAATTTACAGACATAACGGGCTTGATGTAGTCAACAAGGGTGGAGAACGTTAGGTTCGTTTTGTAATTGTGTTGCGACGTAGATTTATGAGTAGTTCAGACGATATATGGTTGAGTGAAATATCGCGGAACTTGTGTCACGTTTCTGATGGCTTCGTTTGTAGCATTCGTCTTTGAGTTCTTTGAGTTATCGTCCGACGTCTGGATCAGTTCCCTCTGATTTCTTTATTCTACGAACGATAGGAAAGAGACGAAGAAAAATTGCATTTTATTTAGATATGCTAGTCGGTACTCGTCGGTATTTCTATTTATCACATCTGTGTCTTAAAAATAACGATCGGCGAATTGTGTGTTTGGAAACACAAAGGAAGCAATGATCTTATTAACAGCGACTGACTGTTTGTAAATCTTTCGTGATAATAATTCGTAACGCTCAATATACCCAGGAATTTTCTCGAGGGAAATACTCGACTTTGAAAGAACTGGTCGTATTTTTGAAATATCCTCGCCTTGAAATATCACGAATCGCAGTTGTTTAAAAGTTTGTTCGACAGGCATTAATCAGTTATCTGGCGGAGCATCTGCAAGCAAAGCTGTAAATTCTAAACACACGGCGAGCGGAATTTTATCAACGGCCGTGAGAACCAGGGTGCCGACTAACGATAAGTCTGGTCGATCGGTCCGTAGTTGTAATTATAGCGTGATTTAATGGTGTTGGAGATGCGCGGCCGGGCTTAGAAGAAGCAGGATAAAGGCGGACAACTGTTATCGACGATAATGACGTATGGGTCTTCGTAAAATAGAGCGTGCACGCGAAATCACGATGATTTTGACGGGAATTGGTAAAGCGTGAGCTCGCGATCGATAAGCAATAAGCAGTAAATCGGGACTGCGCCTCTCTTGCAGCATGCAAATCATCCGAGGGCCTCTAATAAGTGGCTACATAGCTAGAAAGGAGAAATTGCGCGATTTCGACCCGACGCGGGATTATGCATCGTATATACGTGCTACTGTAATCTTGGCAAATAACATTTTTCATTTCGGCTTCGGTTTTTGCCCGAAGAAATGCAGCTGTGGCACGCTATCATTTTTTCCCCTTCGCTCCGTTTTCTCTGATTCTCTATGTCGATAATATCGTTTCCAAGTTTTTCATTTCCTACGATCGTTCTTTAATGGCAACTTTAGCAGTTTTTGTTGCTACGTTGTTACGGTGGTAATTGGACTGTGAATTTTTATGCAAATTCGTATTTTTCTGTGTACGATCGAACAAACTAAAGCCGGAGATTTGTACTGCTAAGTACCATAAACACCCTCTGCGTATTACAGCCAAGGTTTTCTCGCATAGAAATTCACCAGTTAAAAATATCATTGAATTAGAAAGAATTAACAAGTTCTTTTCTAAAAGAGAATGATCAATTGATTTACGTATGCCATTAATGATATTAAATTGTATAAGAGACCTCAGCGTTTTATTTTAAATATTTCATACATTTTTGTATGTCACGTGTATATTTTAAATTCTGCGATCTAACGATAAATCATACGTCGATTACGAAGTTAATGAAATAATTACGAACGATATCGTATTGTCAGGAAACGATTCGATTTTTCAGCGTAGTTTACGTAGTTTTAAAAATATTTCATACAACATATAGTATATAATCCTAAAAGATTGCGTATAATGACTTGTTAGAGAATTTCCAAGTTTCCGTTATATCGCAGCTAGCCGCGTGTTTCCACGAACAGAACACGGTCGTTCCGTGTAATACTTAATTAACTAATACACACGTTGTTTCTTCGCCCGCGTGAATGAATATTAATTAACGAGCGTTCCTCGGTTATTTGTGGAACACGACCACACAACCATAGCCCCCGATGCATCGATGCACAGTGTTCGTTCGCGGCGTCGCGTCGTCGAAACCCGTCTTACAAAGTTCGAACGATTTGCGAACTGCAGTTCCACGCGAATGGCGTACCAAGACCTTGTCATAAAGTTACGCTTTATCGTGTTTCCCCTGACATGAACGCGGCTTACTTCGATCTGCCAATCACGAGTTCGGCTCCTGGAAACGCGAAGCTACCCGCGTTCGTGCCAGGATGTACAAAATGAAATCGACTCGAACGATCGTTCAGCCTTGCCTTCGTTTTCACGCGCTGGACGAACAGCCAAACTTCCGTCGTTTCTTCTCAAATTGGTTCCATTCTTCTTGATACGATATCAGACTAGAAAGAATGCCGTCGTTCTTATTACGTTTTGCTAAAATATTCAAATGTCGTTAATTTGTTCGTAGTCGATATTCTGCGCTATTTAATTCAGACAAATTATCAATTAAATACAGTTTAATAATACACGAGATAGGTAAGCGATCGTCAATTAAATCGATTGCATAAATGATGAATACGTTACAACTTTGATTATCCGAATCAATCGTGGCACAATTGCGTTTTCATACGAGGACAGACCATTTGTTTCAAACTATTTTATAAATATCGTTTTGCGAAGAGAAACGAAAGCCGTTGGATAAAAATTGTGCTAATTTATTTCGCTTTCTATTCTCGTTTTCTAATTTTTCTTGTAGAGGACCATTTGCAAATTTTTCGCTAATCGATGTTCCGATAATCGATCGTTCCGTTAATCTGATAATCGAGGTGTTACTGTATATTTGCTTTCTTTAAAACTATTTCTAATTTTAATACGTTATGATTTTCGTGTAAAAGAAATAGTTGAGAATTGACAAAAAAAGGATATTTTCTTATGGTCTAAAAATAATCTCAATTTTGAAGGAAATTAACGCAAGAAAATACTCGAAGAAGTAACAAAAGAGAATTATAAAACGACTTGATCGCGAAGTAGCGCGAAAGCTTCGTTCTATAGTGACATGGAAACGTTTGTAATTTATTTCTGTCGTTCCCGATAGGGCAGGTCAAGTGTAGAGAAGAAAAGGCAAAGCGGTGTGTATCAGGCCACTTCCGATAAGCATAGCCCCGCAATTGCCAGCAGCTTACCTATATGGTTGTTCTAACACGCAATGAAGATCTGCGTTCACGATAACGGCCACTTTAGATTCGCTTTTGCCTATTCCTTCTCTATTCAGCTATCCTCCATTCGTTATATTACACATCGACAGGGCTATCGTGCGGTCTTAATTTCGCCATAGGAACATTGTCAGTCTATGTCCATTCGGTCTTTAACGTTGATCTCTTTAGGTTATAGCGTATAACACTAACGGCCGTGTATAATTCGTGTGTATCACGTTACATTTCCATAGTGGCACATAAATTTTTTTTATTTCTGGAATATGTGCCACTAGGATTCCAAGACGTTCTAGAAACTTGTAGAAGGTTATTTTACAGCCTGAAATACTTTTTCCACACCTTTTTCTGTAAAACCTTTACTTCCCCACCTGTTCTGATTTTTCCTACTTTTTTCTTTTTTACAGCGTCGCTTATTATTTTCATTGCCAGTATTTCTTCCCTTTTATTTTCCTTTTCTAATGTTTCTTCGTCGCTATAAAAACAGCATAATGAAACATAATTTCAGCAGTAAAAATTGTTGAAATTTTTTTCCCGATGCCCTTGTCATGTCCGTTTTATCGCCGGAATTATTTTTTCTTCAGGGGGTTGATGTTCCATCTTGCTAGAACTCCCACTATCCCCTCTGCGGTAAGATTGCTTGCCTGTTTTTATACAAGTCTCAATTTCATCACGGTAGAGTGTGCCATAAGAAGCTATTGCCGACGTGAAACCCCCAGAGTGATAGATTATTTCCTACCACTAATTCGGGATGGCTGTTGTTCGCGGAAGTAGTTAGAGCTGGTAGGGAATCCCTAAAAACATCGGCAGTAGTTAGGTAGTCGTATAGGCCGACTTGAAGCAGAATTCGAGAGAACGACTACTGATGACAGCGTGGGTGAACACTGTCTGTCGTAGGTATTCAATCAAGAGGCATTCTTCTAAAGTCGTTTCAAATATTCTAGTATTTGTAAGGGTTGAAAGAAGATTTATTAGATTTATTAAGGTTAATCAGAATCGTGAAAAATATGTAGTTTTATCCATTATTTCGTAAAGTCTGACGATCGATGCTTCTCTTCTCGTCTCTCCTGACAAGTCGATTAATTTTCAATAACGCACACATGAAAGAACGCTTTTTATGAACACTTTAATGAACGCGTACATCGATTGACGTTCTATGCGAACCAATCGCATTGGAATGTGTAAATACGATACAAAGGTATCTCAAATGTTCGATATGTAAATCGGATAATATTAAATAAACGATGTAAAAATAACATCTTGATTAATTTTCATCAAACATCGTTGTAATGTAACGGTAAAGCATTAATTGCAAATCCTAGTTCACGATCGATCATCGTACGTATGTAGATGATGTTTATGTAAATTGTTTCATATTTTTTAACGACATAACAAACGCTGGTAAGTAGAAAAAATATAGCGAAATCATAAAATCATGTAGCAGTATGTACGTTGTACATATGTTTAATCGTTTCAGTGAGTAAATTGACAGATGATTGATTGATTGCGAAGATTATAGCCGAAAATTTCAGCGAGGGATGCACGAAGTACATTTAGCCTTAGCTCGTTTATATCGAAAGGGACGGAATACTGTAATCGGCTACATGTTACTGCATTAATCAGTATCACTAGTTGATACTTTAATTTACAATTCCATTATGTCAAGGTGATTCAATTTTGGATGATTCCTGTCCATTGTAGAATGGCGATTCTTGTCTGAATATTGTCTTGCGCGGATGTATCTAGAATGAAATTAATTCTTTTTCATCAGATACGCGGACATACTCATTCTTCTTCCTTGCATATTAAAGTACCGTGTTTCATTCTGTCGCTATGAATATTACAATACCATAACTCTTTCCCACCATCTGTTCGCTATTATCCTTTTATTATTTCATACATCAACTAAATTCACGCACGCACGCATAACCATGATTCTAAAATAGAATTCTAAATTATTTCCCGTGATATATGCTTGTTCCTTATCTTTCGTTCGCATTTATAACAATCTTCTAGCTCGTAAGGTACGTATGCTCAAGTTATCAAGTTATCTTTCAATTTATCTTGTTCCAAAGTCATAATTTAAAACGGAGAAGAATCTTTTTCTTATTCATTGTACCGGATAATTTCGCTTTAACCAGGATCTTCCTTCTCTCGAAATTAAGGTCCACATTAATAAACAACGCGTTCGCTACCTTCTATCCTCGAAGATTACCTTCTCCTGCACAGTGACGTATTTTTCGTGTCATATACCTTAAAATGGACATACTGTACGAATCTCTTCCGGTCTATTCACTCGCTTTGATAATTACACCTTGATTAAACTTTCCCTCCTCTTCCAACAAATATATCGCGTATCTACTATATTACGAGTACAGTATGTATTCGTGTAAATATGAGAAATTTCTATCTCTAAGATACTAATATTATTCGTGACAAAAGTTAATAGATTCCGTACCGTGGCTACAAAAGCTATGCGCACATGCCCTTATTTCTCTATTCCCTATTTTAATGAAGCGCTTCTTTATCAGATTCTACGTTTCAATTCCACAGCGTCGAATCTGTATATTCGTATGAAAGCACTGTCAAATGATACGAAATTTAATTCACTATAATATAAGATTTGATTAATTACCACGTAAATATTATAACAAACACAGTGCTGTGCAAACGCTTTCCGTAGCCGCTCTATGTAACCGCGATATTTTCCCGATAAAAGTAAACGTTAATATTATATAAAAAAAAAAAAAAAAAAAAATACTTGCGTATTTTCGCCAATTGCCAAAATTATATTATTTTTAGTAAGATGATCCCATTCGTTCTTTTGACTGACTCCACGATATTAGTGTTAAATGGTTAATACCGAAATTCTGGAACACCAGAAAATTAACTCTATCGTCGTCACCGATGGAAAACGTTGCTCAAAATTCGGTCTTGTTTTACCGTTAGGCAAAATCGGCTGGGTACGAGTAATTACAGGCGAAATCCTGAGTTCTGCCTTTATAATCGGCAGCTTGGTAATCCTCGTCCAATCGTTGAGCATCGATCAAGGAGCGTCGGCCGAACTGGCGGCCGCTGGAAATCGCGCATAGGAATTGCGATCGACGCGGCTGGTAATGCACTTTCCGATAATGCTGCCGCCGATGTAATCGCGCACCTCGTGCTTCCGTCTACTACGGCTAACCAACACGGACCACTGTATGCACCGGTTGTTGTTCGTCGATGTGTCGGGATAGAGTAAGAGAGAAAGAGAAAGAGAGAGAGAGGGAGGGAGTGAGAAAGGGGAAAGAGACAGAATGGATCCTCTCCAACGTGCAGAAGCGACCGGCTGCCGGATTACTTTGATTTCACTGTTCCTAGCTGCCGTCCGCGCGAACTCGTTCTCCGGTTAGCTGACGTGGATGAGGAATTAACCGCGTTACACAAGCCTCGGACAGTCGATGAAAATGGCTTTTAGTTACCGGGCCGGATTTTACTTCTCTCTTACCCTGGCCGTTGCTCGTTAGTGTTTAGCAATTTTCCAACGATATTTGATGGATTTTTTTTTTATGGACGACATTTATTTTCTGATGGCTGTATGACCGAGAACGATTTGGATTTGTTCCTGTACCCTGGAGAATTTGGATTCGTTTTTTGTTAGAATTTTTGTTTATTTTCAGCGGAGTTTTTGATGCAGGTTTAAATGAAACAGATACGAATTTTTGTTTCGACTGATTAGCAAAAGGACATCGTTATTTTTATATGTTGGAAAGATTTAGTTTTTTTTTTTTTTTTTTTTTTTTTTTTTTTTTTTTTTTTTTTTTTTGGAAGCGTTCGTTTAGTTGTCGGGGATTTTTTCATAGTTTGGTTTAGAATTTTAGATTTTTACTGAAAGGATGTTTCCCCAATTTTAGGGGATGTTTTGGTAGACATTTGACAGTCTCGATTCGAGTAGACTCGATATTTTGTTTTAACGATTTTATTTAACGATAGTTTGTTTTGTATTAACCAATTAGATAACTTGTCTTACCTAAATTTTCAAGTACTTAAATTCTATTTAGTAATTGTATTAATGAATCCAAAGGTCGTGAAAAAGACTTTGCGATACTAAGATCAATTTCGCAATCTTTTGCTCTTTCGATTTCTGCAGTATAATGATTTATGATTTCTCCGATCATTGGTGACATATTTCTTATTGATTATTCTTAAATTTCGCTTAAGATTCAACAAAAGTAAATTACATTTTGTATAATACAATAATTTCATACTTCATACGTTTGTAAATTATAACAAATTAATTCCATGCAATTTTAGTCAAGAATTAGCACATAAACGTACAACTGTTCTCTACTTTTAACCTCATATTTCTTCAAATTGTTTGAACCTTTTAATCCATGAGTTTGAATAACTTACACGTTACAGTTAGTTATATAAATAGGTGTCTTTCATTGGTCGTAATTGATTACTCGGGAAGATTATGCATAGGAGGGAACGTTAGGGACATTAAATATTTAGATCGATCAACAGTAACACAGAAGTGCAAAGTATGTTGACACAGCATGATCGCATCGACTTGCTGTTTGTAGTTATTCGCGTAATGTACGAAGCGTTATCGTGCAAATTTAAGTGCAGATATAGTATGACAGCTCCGCAGGATCATAAGTTCCGTCTCACATACAGAAACGAATTTCAACATTGTTCGTGCGGATTTTCGTTCGAATTATCGTCGCTGTCAATTAGTACGGATTAACGACAATTTTCTCCGTTATTACTTCCATATACTTCCATATTATTTTCAACGGTCGCATCGTTCTATCCCAAGTCGAAACGTCAAGGATTGTCGCTTCTCTTAATTAACTCGAACGAATTTCATCGTGAAAATGATCATATATAATTTAATGCGGAACTGGAAACATGCAAAAACCTGTTTAAATGTTATTTATTATTTTTGCCATACAAGGTATACACTGTTTAAATAACTGCGAAAGTATATAAAACCAATTAAATTGTTATGAAAACTTTGTATTTTGATCGATTGCAAGAAGTAAGCTAAAACAACTAGTGTTATATTTACTATCTTTAGACGAAATGCGGAGAGCGTAGCTGTAAAATTTTATGGCAAATTTCTAGAAATTAATTGACTAACAACGATTATCTTCCTTGGCTAGCCGTAATTGGTTAGGATAGTACTTTGCATACGCGTTAAAATCTATTTCCTTAATTCGTGAATGGAAATTTCAACAAAGTACTCTCGAAAAATTGGATGTTTTTTACCATTTTAACGAACGATCTATATCGTAATTAGCGTCTGAGCTGTTTGTGATTACATCCCTTAATTCTTGCGTTATTCGTTCACAATTCTTAGAAAGAGATTAAAAACGTATTCGGATCACCAACATGTCTTTCAAACAGCCCATTAGGCTAGACGTATGTGGCAAAGGAAAGCAATTCGTACGAAGACAAATACGCTAAACGAAAGATAAAAATGCGATACCAAATCGTGAAGAAAACCAGAAAATTAAATTACATATATATTTATTATTATTCTAATTTGCTCCACGATTTGATCGTATTTTTATCTTTTGTTTAGCGTATTTATCCTCGTACGAATCGTTTTCCTTTGCCACATACGTTGATCCTAATGGGGTGTTTAAAAGACATAATAATAATAATAATAATAATACATATATATCTTCAAAAACAAAACCTACTGCGAATGGTTAATTCGCGACGCACACGAATACAGAATTTCGCGAATACTCTCGGGGCCATCTCAGCAGCAACGTGCAAAAACTACCGATTCCCGGATTAATCCAGGACGTGTCCGACACGAAGCTCGGCTATCCAACGAGACTAGACGAGGAATTAACAACGTTACGCAAAACTCGAGGAGAACGAGCTTCGGCCGGACACAGATTTCATCCGAGTTTCATGAAGTTGGTAATTTAATGGCCGAAACTTTCGAATTATCCGACGCATCTAAATCTCCGCGTTTCGTCATATACACATCTGCTTCCCTACCTCCTTCAACGAGAATCGTCGGAAACGTTTATCCGATTTTTATAACGCTTTTTTTTATGGTATTTTAAATGCTTTCGTTTATCGCTGGAATCTGAAGATATTTCGAGTACTTGGTTATCCACTCGATTGAGACCCGAGTACTCGATAAGTTCTTACTATTTGGATACTCCGTAGAACTCCGTCTATCTAAACTCCATTTATTGGAGCGAAATTTTCGTTAATGCTCGATTAGCAGAACTTTTGCTGTTTGGATTCACTTATCTGCACGCGACCTCTTATTACATGTACGGAAGAAAAATAATAGGTAATGAGGAAAATTGGTGAGGTATTATATACGTACTATATTATGAACTTTAATTATACATATAAGCTGCTTATCCTTCGACAAGTTTCGGTAAATAGAGTTTTACTATATTCCAGATTTTATACAGCGGCCCCAAAAGTATTTGTACATAGCCTTGTTTTCCAACGAAGCGTTTTTACGAGCTTCTACTTTGATTTTGCTTCCACGTCAAATTTTTCTAAGATTTAATGCAATTGGATGCAAGTAATTAATACATAGATGCCATAATAAATACAATGGTGCGCAAATACTTTCTGTAGCGACTGTATATGTGACATAGCGTACTGAAGAAACACCAATCTTCAATTTGAAGCTGATTTAACAGGACCAGAAAGCAAACGAGTTAGAGTACAAGTGAGTCCCGTACAACACTAAATTCGTAAAAGGTGAAACGTATAGCGCCTGCAAAAAGTATTGGCAACAACGTTGTATCTATTGCAGTATTTACAGACTAATTGATCAAGTTCAAGTATACGAATCTTCGTATCATTTGGTAGTACTTTCACGTGGTTACGAGAATTAATATTATGAAAATGAAATGCGAAGTCCGATGAAAGAACGTTTCAATGGAAAATGAGAATATTTACAAATATTTTCAGCAATCACTGTATCTTCCGCTTTATAGGCGATTCTAGTCGTTGAGGTTATTAGATGTATGAACAGAGGAACGTGTGGATAAATTGTAAAGTAGAAAATATATTTTAATACAGAAGTGTAAGTACAAGTAGGAATATAATTTTTTTATAATCAGTTACCCTGTAACTGAAAACCCCGAAGCCATCGTCGCCTGTCTACTATCTTTTTTTTCTTTCCTTTATAGCGTTTATTGACCAGTATTCGTGTATTACATGCGTGTGTTTTCCATAATAAACAATGAATTCGGCTGTGGGGTGGTTCAGGCAAAAGTACCGACACGTGACGGTACGACATAGCCATGCAATATTTTGTGTGCCGGAATTACATTTTTTAGGTTTGCAATTGTAACTTAAATTTGAGTCGCTGTAGAGCGGTGCTTATATACGATATTGTTTTTCTCTTTCTATCTCTGTCCTGAAAATCTGGTCGCAAAAACAGGACAGTTCGTTAGTCTATTTGGTTTCGGAGAGGTTGATCCTGTCTACTGTCTATGGTCTGCTCTCGTCCCAATCTATTGTCTATACGCTGTCGATGGCTTCAGTGCTTGAGAAAACTAAAAAGACCAGACATAGAGTTTTCTTAGAAGTGGAGACCACTTTGACACTATTGTATTTGGATATCCAGGAAGTAAGAGGCGTATTTGGAATCGCTATGTCGTTAGAATGGACTGCGCACGACCGATGTTGCGTGTTAATTAAAGCACAGTTCGTGAGTCGAAAGGAAAATTTACAATGAGAGGTTCACGTGCGCCCGATAACGCGGCCACAATAGGAGATAAGAAGAGTAAGGTCTGCGTGCCGGTGCCTTGCCGTTTCTATTCAAGGTGCACCAGTCGATTCGATGGTATACGCAATCTCGTGGCGAAATGTAACGCGGTCAATCGAAGGAAAGCACCGGGTCGAAGGGCAACCGATCAGGCGAACGCTGTGTAAGCAAGCACGTTACAATGCACGCGGATTCGCTTAATTTCAATGGAGTCGATGAGATGAGATATATCCGATTCGTACGATGATTGAACAGGTGGGTTAAATACGCGTTTATTTTATTTGAAATCTATTGAAAGTATTTTTTTTGTTGCTTCAAAAGGGGACAGGGTTTTTATATAATCGGGGAAATTAAATATTCAAAGATTATTTAGTTATAACAAGATAGAGACGAAAGAATGTAATATTATCTCAGATGTATTAGAAATATAGCGATTGTCCGTGCAGACGATGGTGGAATTTTTTTTTTTAGAGTAAGTGTACAATCTCGATTTGTCTTTTCTTCGATTCAGTGGAAACTGTTTGCAGTTATCCACATATTCAATTTTGCTTTTTGTAGTGAAGTTTTAAAAATTCGTATTGAAAGGTTAACGACAAATAGTATGCAATTTCTTATCCAAAACTATAAAATCTATATTTTTAGAGCTTCGTTACCGAAAATAACCTGAGATTAGAAAAATTTCTCTTTTCATAATTTCCTATCATTTCTTGCCCGATCGATTTGCAGTTCTGGAACCCTGTATATACTGCAAATTCGTAACAAGAAGTGGTCAACGAACCATTTCCAACTTTTTAGTAAATTTCACCATTGGCGCAACTCGGACGAGTTTGTATGAAAATTATAGAAGGCTGGCGCTACGTATTATCGTACGATATTTCGATGCAATAATGCGGTTAGTTTTGATTATATCGCGCCAATCATGGGTTAATTTGTGCGTGAAAACGCGCGAAAATACTCGCATAGAGCCGCAGCAAAAGTATATGTAGACTTCGAAACGCGTACTCGGCAACACGGTATTTTAATTAACGGTTAATTCGCCAAGTTTAGCGATTGCCCGATCGTTAAACGCAATTGATGTCTTCGGTCACATTGCTCATTATAATGAACATCAATTTTGACGGCTGTTTATTCGTGTAATTTGCAAGACACGATATACCACCCTCCTCTTTTCACCCTCAACCCCACTGGTTGTTAACGGGTCGTTCTCGTGTTCGTTTATAATGAACATTGCTTCCCAGTCGGCCGAAAACAGTGCGCTCCAATTAAACGGGGACATTTTCGAAGTAGCTGCCAGTGTACAGCTGAAAATTAGCCGCAACCAAACGGCCCACGCGACAGTCAATGGATTAAATAACGTGACATTAAATTTCATTTGCGATTGAATTTTATGGACGGTCTATTTCGGGACGTCGATCTTCCTTTTTGGCTAAAATTCGTCGTTTCGATCGCGTAAACACGATCATCCGGTATTTCACAATTTTTCATACGTTTCAGTCGCACAATAGATCGGAAAGCTTCTAAAACGAGCACGACGGTATTCTTAAATGAGGTTCCGCGGACAAGTGGGTCATCGAGTCTAAAATCCATTTTGCGTTTCATAATGAGGTCTCAAAGGTCTGGGCCAAAGGCTCGGTTTATCTTTAAGGTTACAGGTTTCTCTCTCGAGGGCTGTACGGATTTAAGTTCCACCGTTAAGCCCGTAATCACTGCGACGACGCCCTGAATTCTTTCAATTCGCTGTCGTCGAGCATCACGCCTTTGGGACTCTCGTCGTTCCTGGTCTTATTCGAAATTCTATCTTTCGAATGTTCGCAAATGTACCTGTAAAATTTTGTATTCGCGTTCGATCTACGCGTATCCATACGTATCTACACGTATATATAAAAATCAATCCCTTTAACGTGTTGCAATGTCGTTTCAGTCGCGTTCGCGTGCTTTCATCGGACCGTTCCATTCCGTGTGTTTCAAGGTTTCGCTCGTGCGTCCTCTGGTCGTCCGATTGGCGGAACGCGACGCCAAAACAAACCGTTTCCCTCGTTTTTCCCTTTCGCCATGACCGTTCGATCCCGACGCGGGAAACGTTGCTCGAACGAGAAGGAAGGCGAAACGGAAAAGCACAGGTTGCGCATTGACGCAAGACGTTGGAGAAGGGAAGTCGAAGAAAATGACGTGGTCGCGTGTGTGTAAGTTGCACGGTCTTAAAGGTAGGGAGAAGGGGGAAGAGGGGGTGCACCGATATCAAAGCGTTACCCGTTATATATCGGATTAGTGCTATTTTTATTCAAGGTATGCAGCGGCGGTGGCGACGGCAGCAACGTTGCTAGGGCTCGATAAGAGCGTAGGTATAGCAGTTAATTATATCAGTGCCCCATTAGCGTGCCACTATACCACGAGATTGCGATGGCTTTTTATACACTCTGTGCAAGGGTTTGCCGTTGCCGCGCGCGCGTCCTCCCTCTTTCTCTTTCTCTCTTTCTTCCTCTCCCTCTTTCTCTTTCCGTATGTGTTCTTGCCTTTTTTTTTCCACCTGGCTATACAGCAGAGGAGCGGTGAGCGCGAGCGCAGCCGCCGCCACCGCCGCGCCGCCTTGGTCCGCGCGCAGCCCTCTGCGTAAATACGGGCCAGTAATTACGTTGCTGCAGGGAAATTACCAGTTACCGGGTTGCCGTTGAGTTTTATCCAATTAGGGGATTGCTTCGACCACCGTCAGACCAACCGTCTCGGTAATGCTCGGCCGAAAAGGAGGGCCTCTCGTGCTCTCCCCTTTCCCTTTCTTCTTCTGTCTCCAATTTATTCGACAGGATGTTCTTTAGCTTGCAGCAGGCTGGCGCTTTTTTCGGTCAGACGGCGACAAAAAATTACTCGAAACGCGGACGGTTTTTTCACCGGCGCTTAATTATCGCGCTGGAACCGGCAGTTTTTCGGGAAAATTTCTACCTTTTTTTCTTTTTACGAGAGAAGATCATCACGGTAAAGATCGAGCTCGTTCTTTGTAAAACGAAAGGTTGGCGTAGTTAGAATCAAGATACGAACGGCGTGAATGAAATTTTATAGGACGGCGAGGTCTCGTTGAATGGAAACTCGTGGAACACGAGTGCGTCTTGTCGATCGAGCCACGAGGGACGAAGAACGAGAAACGTCAGGTGTAGAATACATTGTTATTTCGTTAACAGCGACGGTTTCGTAGCTGGGAAAAAGTCGTAGAGCGCGTTCCATAGGCAAGGGAACGAGTGACCCTGACATAGACGTAATCGATTTCGCGAAGTTAGCCGTGTCGCTGCCGAGTATCGTGTGTCTAGTCAATGACGCTTCCAGTTGCACCGTTCGATTCATTATTATATTTATAGCATGTTCCAGTGATCAGTGTCTCAGGGTTGAATTGCAGTCCGTCCAGGAAACGGTAAAGAAAAACCAAGTGGAAGAAAGCAAGAGACAATACCGGCTGCGCTGGAGGACGATCGATCGATAAGCAGATCATAATTTATCAGCCGCGTCATTGGCTTCCGATTAATTAACGGGTCAGCTTGAGAAATTCTTTTTCGCTAAACGTATCCATCTTTTCAGACAGATTCCATCTATTTTCGAATACAAACGATTGCACGAAGAGAACCATCAACCTCGATCTTTCAAACAGTCATCAAGAGACAAACATTATCGGCAACGAATTTATGGGACTATTCCTGCATTTCTTTATTTCGTACAGTCTGTACATAGAATTTGTATATACGTGAGCTCGCGAAAGCGCTTATTTTACGAATATATATTATCTGTGACGTATGAAACATTTTGAAATTTTATTAACGCTGTCGCGAAACTCGAATGTCAGGATCGTGTCGGTAAAATTTGCGATAAATCCGGAAATTTATATAGAAATTACAATATTTAATACAAGTATACACGTCGCAACGATCGCAAAAGTATTTAAACAATTGATCATTCGTTACATTAATGAACCTTAATATTCAGTGGACCGTATTTAACATTTACAATGCGCTTAAAATGGCTATTCATGCTGCTTGCTAATTCTGTTTTTACTAAATATACGTTTACGATTAACATCTTGCAATCTCTATATACATTTCTAAAATGAATTTCTAATTTTATCGATATAACGACAGTTCTGTCGCATTACGGTGCCGATGAAATTTTAGTTTGAAAATTTAGTTTGAAATTTAGTTTTATATAATATGTACGATATGAACGTACAAGTATTTTATGATAAGTATTCAAATACTCGTTGCACGTACGAACAGCTCGTAGTCTTGTTTCTTCGTTGCTTGGAGTATTTTCAGGCGAAGTAAATGGAAAGGTGGCGCCAAGGAGACACAAATCGCGCGACTTGCCCTTTTGATACCGCCAAAAAGTACGACGGCTCTCGTTGTTCCACCATTTCGCCTAACTTTCAAGCTGGGCCTCGCTCGCACCTAGCCGCGCCATGGAAGCATTACCTTAATGCGACCCAGAAAGCTCTTTTATTACACTCGTACTCAGGCGCACACATTACGCTGGCCGAATGCTCCGGTACACGCACACGCTCAATCGCCTACATATGCCCTGCTGCTTCTGATCCTATTGCTATGCTGAATTGAAAAAAAAAAAGAAAAAGAAAAAGAAGAAGCATAGTTCTGCCACTTTTTAGTCGGTGAACGTCTTTTTTTTTTGCAACTCTAATGTTTTTCATCGTGATTAATCCTTTTCTGTCCCCGATCCCTTAGCACGTTTCACGAAAATAATTAGTTTTTTATCTTTTTGGAAGGATTATCGCGACCGGGACGAGTAGACGATGGTTGATAATCATTAACGATGTTTTTAGGAGTCTTTAATATTTTTCAAAATTTAGTCACGGACCATTTTATGGTCGGGAAGCGCGGTAGCGGCTCGCTTAAATTCCAACAGAGTGGTTTCATATAAATTCAAATGGCTCGACGCGAAATATCTCGCTCTCGGTGTAACTTTAATCTATTGACAAAAACGGTGAATGACTGTAGCCAGAGCCAGCGAGAGGCACTGGCTTTCTCATTCGTTCTTGTTACATCTATTCTTTTTTCTTATCAAGGAACTCGAGTATATTTTTAGAACAAAATAGCTACGTTATGGATAAAAATCGTTCCACGATTTACACGATGCTAAGAATTACAGTATGGTACCCTGATTTAGTGAACTCAATTAAGGCCAATTAAATGAACATTGTAGTAACATTAGCTGTGTGAAAATGCAAGTACAGTTTGACTTATGAATAATAAATTTCGATATAAAAAACAATTTTGATGTAAGGTTGACAAGGTTAAGCGATATTTCATTAAACGTGGAAATGTATAAAATGCAATGGAACGCCAAGTGTACGATAAATAAGGTTTAAAAGTTGCTTGTCCTCGGTGTTGCAATTGTTTAGAAGAATAGCCATTTTAGCAGTGGCGACGAACGGACGATCAAGGACGTAGATGTTAGTCGCCGAGGGTGATGTCCTCGCCATTGATTGGCAGCCCTGGCCGCGCTCTCGTCAAGGTTCTTTTACTCGGATATATGTATAGCTTTGGTTGCGGATTACGTTGGAAACTGACTTCGATTACCTTTTATTTTCTGTGAAATGGTTCTCGATGCGGTTTAGGCAGTTCTTTATCAAATCTATGATTAATAAAATATCCTATCGATATAGTAAATTAGCATACTAATCGAATAATACACGTAAGCCATGATCGACTCGAGTAAGCTTTGATTGACTACACGGAACGATTGTAACGTAGAGTACCAAGAAGAGTAAGCCATTCTATAATTTTATTCTTTATAATTTTTTTATTCTTCGCAAAAGATTTAAAATTATCGCAATAATTTTATTCTTTATATCCCCCGTGAAAATAATTATTCTATGCGCATGAAAATATTCGGATAACGTTAGAAGAAATTAAAAAAATGATCGGTAGATAAGGAGTTTATGTATTTAATTTAAGAATAAACTCACAATCAGATACGTGTAGAAGCACAAAAATAATTCCGTAAGAGAATAACGAATAAAAATTGTCGAAGCTCGTATACGTCTATTACACCGCGTTTCTGAAATGATATCGTTGATGAATGAAAATATAGAGATTACGCGAAGTCAGAAGGTCGATAATAGATTTCGAAAGTCTGAAGAAAGTTGCCGCTGTTTCCATTTCTGATCGGTGTGTCCTTATTCAACCGTTTGACGTTTCCTTCGAAACGTCGCGTCGTTTCATTTCCCAGCTATCGGTATCGCTGTCGTCATCGGGACAGACGTTGCAATGGACATTGTATCGAGATCTCGACCGCGAGGTGTGCTCGCGAATCGATCTATTACAGCTTACCTTTCTACGATAACTGCGTTAACCAGTTTTTTCTCCCTCCTGCCCTTTCACAACAAGAAATTCAATCTTCAGGCTGGTCGATAGAATCAAATTACAAACACTACATCTAGCGTCGTTCTTCAAACTGTATCCACCTTATACGTCCACTCTGAACGTTCCAAACGATGGTCAAGTTTCATTCAATTCAATTTGTAATATCATTTTTCAAACACCTATCGTTCATACACCCTACTACCTCCTTTTTTTAACTATTCGTTCCTAACGTTCGATATTTTCCCTCCGTCGATATTTCTTCGTTCCATCATCATCGCTTTTTCATGTTTCCCCCAACCAACCTAATCATATTCATCATCAACGCTGATCACCGCGATCGAAAAACCCGCGTCCTCACTCGACATCGAGTGAGACAACGACTCGCCCTATTCCTCGCTAGGTCCGCCCAGCAAAGAAACGGCGCGCATCCGGCGTTCTCGATAATCGACTGGCGTGTACCGAATAATGAACGTTTCATCGAGGTCACGATCTTCGGGAGCGACGTTAGAAGCAGTGTCGGCACTTCGCATCGCCTTCCATCCTCTCTCTCTTTCTCTTCCTGTCCTCCTCTTTCCCTTCCTATGCTTTTTACCCCTCTACCGAGGTTTCTAATCGGGAAATAAAAGCGGGGAAAACGGACCGTACGAAAAGAGGCGTTTCTCGATTGGATCCGACGATCGATCGTTCGTCGACGATACCGAACATTCCCGCGTGCGACTGCGAATTATAGGCATGGGCCGTGTGCACGGCTCGACTGACCGAGTTTGCGTTGGTGTTGGAGGTCCCATTGATTTCCTGGCCCATGTCAAGGCTGCACGCGAGGAACCCCCGTTCGCCTCCGACCACCCACAACCTCCGTCAACCCCCTTCGACCTCCTGCGACCGCCAACCCCACCCTCGTCGCGGCCAGCAGCCCGCGACCAACGTTTCACTTCATGCCGACTCTCTGTTCCTTTCTTCCCCTCTTCTTTCCTCTTCCTCGACCCCGTGTCGTCTCTCTGCGTCCGCCAGGAACGAATGCACCGTATGCACTCGTTCCGTCTGCGACGAACGTACTTATCTGCAGCCAGACGTCGTTGTTTCCGAGCGATTTTCGCTGCCGTGAACATCGCGTCATAAGAAGTTCGTTTTCAGGGGTTGATAATACTACTGGCTTTGATTTAGAGTATAGTTAGTTGACGATGAAGTTTTAAATAGCCGAGGTGATTATCGTAGAGTGGCTTTGACTTAACGCCTTTACTACATACGTTAGGGATACTGGTTGACGCATAATTTCGCGTTTCATACCGATTCGTATGCGGAATGCAAATGAAAAATTATGAAAGTTGGAGAAAAAAGTTTGTAGAATAATTCGCGCGAAGGACGTATGTTAAGTTTTTCGATGGAGAAACAGATTTTGTATGAAAATTATTATTTAATATACGAGGCGTGCGGAGAGAGGTGGCACAAGTTATTTTAATTTGAGAAAAGATCGTGGCTGAAGTTTTGTATGCTTCGAAATATTAAAACGCTTTATTACACGTGTTAAAACCTTGAAAATTCATAGCAAAATTCTGTAGACAAACTTTGCATGCGATTACTTTATCCCCTGCTTATCTCGTTTTTTGCAAAAAAAAAAAAAAAAGAAATCCATTTCCAGTGAGTTTCTCATATAAAATAGATAATGAAAATGTGACCGACAATGGGCGCGTTAAAAGGGCATAAATAGTTTGGGATAAACGAAGAGAAAAATTTTGTTATTAAGAGTTAAACTTAAAAGTTTACTTTAACTTTATATCCTTACACTTTGCTCTCTAACGACGGCTGAGATTAAACGTATTAAAATATATGCATTATTCTCTCGACTCAAGGAAACGATTCCAATTAACATAAAAGGGAAACGTAGAATTCTGCGTTATAATATTTTCATCGAGCGTAGCTATAACACCGTGTCTCGACATTGCGTTGCAATTACTTAGAAACTGTAAGAAACTGCGTGTCGTTTCCAGTTCGCGACTGAATCGCGAGTAAGCAAAGATCGAGACTTGCAGGGTGACTGCTAAATAGTTCGGCTAATTTCTCGACCTGTATATGCCGCAGAACCACCGCATTAACTTGAAAATAATAGGAAAAGTATGGACATCGTCACGACATGGTTGCTGGTTTGCTTGCGGGAGAGAACGACCGCATATTAATCGTGACACCCGGCGTTGTGCACGAATTTACGAGCTCGAGGGTCGCGAAACGAAAATTCAGAAGCGGTCGGGAAAGTCTTTGAATCGCGTGACCACTCGACCCTCCATTGTACCTTGTACTTAACTCGGCTGTTAACAACTCTGACCGATACGTTTCGCGGTTTTTATATAATTCGCGCTGCGGTAAAGTCGATCGTGTCGACTTTTCGTGGCGAGAGAGAGTTTTTCAAGAACGACGAGGGGCGGTCTCGTGTTTCGAAAGTTAAGGTTTCGAGAGCGTGTTCTCGTGTATTAGAGACACAACATGCAGCCGGTACACCGAGTGTATACGCTTTGCTGCAGACGCCAGTGAGTTCCTAAGGGAGATCAGTGTACGATGGCCGGAAGTTTTAGAAAGAACAGAGTGCGAGGCGAAAGTTTTAGAAGCGAAGTGGGAGTACTTGCGAAGATTAGGGCGGCAGATTTTATTATTGGTACGTCAAGAGGATAGTTTTCGTTTGAGATTTCGTTTGTCGGTAATTAGACCACGGATGTTTGTACGTTTATAAAACTTACGGAATATGAAGATCACAGGGGAATGTCAAACTTTGTCAAAATATTTTCTGATAGTAATTTTTAATCCACTCACGTATTACCAGATAATACCGATTCTGTTCGATTTGTTTCTGCAGTTCCTTTGGAAAATCATACGCAAGAAATATCGATTTTTAAAGTATTGATTATTTCATCTTGGATATTATTAAGTTTCTTTCGTTTTATAAGGAAATAATAGACGCACAATGTTTTTTGTTTTATATTAGTTTGTTGAATTATTCACGGATATAATAAAGAAATATAACGAAATAGATCATACCTAATTCAATAAAATAAAATAAAATAGAAATTGTTCATCTATTATCACCTTATGAAACGAAAGCAACTTTTCGGACAACCTAATAGGTATTTTGTTAGATTTTTTGCAAAACTTTATGAATTTATCTATCGCCAAAACGATATCTTTGGGTCCAATAGATTGTTCTTATTTTCTATTGTATTATATTAAAATATATTCCTTTAACTACTAGATAACGCGAAGCTCAGGAAATCAACAGAATTACACTTATCAAATATTTTCCCTGTAACCATCGTATGTAAAGATGTACAAAATATCTAAAATAATTTGTAACAGGTCTTCGCGTATATGAACTACATCTATGTGAACGAAATTTTAGTAAATGCCTGATTAAACAAACTCCTGCTGGTCGAAGCTGCCTATCTGAACGTGAACTTTTACTGTAATACCTACATGAACAAGAAATCGTAGATAGAATTTAGAATAAGCGAGCTGCCATCACACGAACGATACAAATTATTTATATACAAATTACTTATTCCTCAACAATTTTATATAAACGGAGCTCTGTCGTATTTTATAATATTTAGTGAAACAAATGTCCATTTAAATTGCAAATTTGCAAAAAATCTGTAGTCCATTGGCTATAAGATTCACGTTAAAAGTTACTGAAAAATTCCTTATAATTTTGCTAATTGATCACTCGAGGCGACAACTTGGTAATTGACAATGAGAAAGTTTTGTTTTTATCTAGGTACTTCGTATATTGATACTTGGTCGATGGTAGTTCAGAAAGATGAAGTGGAAAGACAAACTTTGTTCAAAGGTTCGCGGTAATAACATATAACGTATTAATAATAATATATTGAACGAAAAGGTGATTGCAAATTGGATAAATGTACGCAGGAATGAAATTCACTTGATTATCCTTAATTTCCACGATTGCCACAAGTACCAACGATCCTGTTGAGAGCTGGTAGAATGATAGGCTCGCTGGAAATGAATACGAAACCTCATTAGGTTAGAAGGATGAGGACTAGGAACTATTGAATAATTAAGTAAAGCTGGAAAGACGTTATGTTCGAATCGGATGGCGGATGGAATGATTAGCATCGATCTCTAGCGATGATTTCCTGGAGATCCTCGTCTCGTGGAATATGTAATTTGCGGCGGCAGTGGTATAGGCCAACGCGTAGTCAGACCTAGGTCGGATTCGATTGAACCGCAGTACGCCGGATATTGCAGTGACTGAAGAATATTTGATTTCCACGTAACTAGGAAGGTTCGTTCATTGATCTGGATCCTGAATTCTCATGTTTTTTCCACGTCGGTTAAATCTCGAACGATGTTACCTTTCTCCCTGGTGTTCTAACCGTGAATTTTGATCTCCGTCGTATTTGCATTATAATATTACAGATATCTTTCGGTTCGTATACGAATAAAGGGAATATCCAGGTTAAGAATCGTCTACCTCGACAAGCCTTATGTATTAATTCCAAGCCGAGAAACGTTAGTTAGCGATAAAAAGTAGCAGCTATTCAGTCAGCAAAATGTAACGGATACCTGTGAGCGTAATCCGTAAGCGGGGTAATAATAAGCGAGTTGCGCGTTACCCTCGCGTTCACCGCTATTGTTTTATAACCATAATTAACAGCGTCTAAATAAATGAAGTCGGAGGGTTAATAACGCGCATTGTAAACGGCGCATTCAGCAACTCGGCTTTTCACCGACGTACACGAGTGTCGTTTGGTCGCTTCTAATTAATTCTTCAAACGGTTCTTGCACAATACGAAGGTCGGTCGCAATATTTGCAAGTGTTTCCATTGTTTTCACCCCGCCCCATTCCATCTCTATCGTTCTCGTTTGCATGTTTTGTCCATTTTTTTTTGTAACGATTCTTTCGAGTTCCTTTCCCCCGCCCCTTCCATGAAAAGCATTATCGCATCAAGCCGAACGGAAATTTCACGATAATCGCGGCTCGTGTATGACGGCCGGAAATCATTAAAAGCCCAACCCCAGCCGGCTCTGTGTATAGTTTCATCAATCATCTCTCGTAAGCGCGCATTAATAATCGTTTACTATTAAATATGCATTCGTTTGTCGTCCAGTCAGTTCTTCTCACCCTTCCACAAACAATGTTCTCTGTTCGCGCCAACTTTCTCTCCCGTGTGTTTCCATTCTCATTCGATATTAATCGTCGCGTTACTAGAAACTTTGTTTCTTCGGTGCTTTGATTTGTTTCTCTTTTCAAGTTCGGCTCTTATCGAGATGGTCGATATTTTGCGTTCGATAGAATATCGTGAAGTTATTACGGTTCATTAATTTGCTCCTAGGTCTGGCGCTCCATATATATACACTGGGCCGCGTTTCAGTTATTTCAAACAGAACGATTAACAGGTAATCGTCTAGTCAATTAGTCGGCGAGATTTAAACGCGTTTGCACACCGCGTTTTAAATGTTTTAAAAGCGACAGCTATTGGACGATCTACATGACGCGGCCATGTTATCCCACGTGAATTATCAAATTTGCGCGGATTTCCCGCGAGCTGCAATATCGCAATCGAATCGTATTCATTAGTGTCGTTGATAATTAACAGCAGCCCACTGATTTTCAGTTGTTGGCTAGAGACTGCATACGCTCGAAAATACCCCGCGTACTGCTTCGATTTCTGTTTGCCATTGTTTTATTGCCACGCGTAATTATGCGAATTTTTAATCAACGGTTTGACAATGCCTGCTCTCTTTATTTTTCATCTTTATTTTTACTGCAACGTGAACGTTTCGAGAGCTTTAAAAACACAACTCGCTACTTTTCCTCATCTTTGTTTAAGCGAAGATGCCTTACGCTCGCTAAACATTTTCTTTGTGAATGTCGACTAGTAAATTTGCTCCTCGTAAATTACTACGTATAATTGTTTGAACTCGCGAATAATTATCCGTACTTCTAATTACATCTTGATGTGCATAGCTAAGCAGCTGCTCAAAAGGCATGACAGAGAACTCGAACCGTTAAACTTACCTGTACTGTTTGTTAACATTCTTAATACCGTGCTAATTGTCGTTATTTTATGATGAAAAGGTACCATTAATTCAAAGAATATCGTAGAATATAATTGACGATACGAACAATAATGGAATACCGTAGATATGAAATATCTGATATTCTTAAACAAATTTTGTAAAGCTTCTCTGTTTTCAATAAATATTTTTGTATACGTCTTGTACATTATTTTGGAGTTCGGCATTGTCTTTTCTTTTCTACGATTCTTATAAACGTTACGTATATCGTCTAGAATTTAGCGAAAAATAAATTCGCACATTTCATATGCTGCTACTTAATACATTTATCTCACAGCTGAATAAATGATAAACTCTGCAATTATTATATTCGAGCATAAAAATACTCGACACAACAAAATGCCATAGATAATCCAAAATTTCAAGGAAAATCTGAATAAATAATATTTCTAACGCTATTACTTTTTTACCACTTGAATTTGCAGGGCTGATCAGTGGTATGGCTTCTGAACAGTTTAAAGTTAGAAAAGAAATAAGAGAAATGTCTATATCTACCACCTAACGAAACTGTAGAAGAGTATTTCAAAGAATGTCTGTAGCAAATAGCTTAAGCAATTTACAAGTACGTGGTTCGCCGAGTCCAGGAAGTATCGCAGAATTACAAAGTCGAGGCTTGCGAGGCTTCGGGCAGAAGCCGGGCTTGGGAACCCGCGCCACGAAATTGGGATTTCTTTTCAGGAGTTATGCTCTTCAACCGTCATTCATTGTGTCTATCAAAAAAAAAGGGAAGAAAAAAGAGGGGAACAGAGATAAAAAAAGGAGGGAAAAAGGGAGGAAAAGTGGAAGGAGAGAAAAAAAAAACGCGAGGCAGCTGTGTAACTATATAGAAGCACAGGGGGAGAAAGGAGAATCAGTTTCGTCGGATCGTCGTCGCAAAGTGCGCGCGTTTTACGCTTCCGCGAAAAGTGGGTCAGACCAAGCCGAATGACTTGGCACGTTTTCTCTCGTTTCCGTGGTAGACGATTCTGCCGGCTTTCACGGCAAAAACACGACCATTCGCGACCGCACGAGTATCCGTAGCGTTTTCAATTCCTGTTAGTCCTGCAGCACGCGCCCTTCCGCCCACGAGATTCGCTTTCACGGAACCGTCCAGGGGAAAGATGACGCGTCGCGGTTAACGACATCGTCATTATACGTCGTGAGCGGTGCTCCAAGATCACAGACCTTCTGATCTTTCTTCGACACTTCTCCGCTCTGGAGTCCCGCTTTGTCGCGACCATTCGGAGCAACCGTGGTCTTTACGGATGCTAGCTCGTTTCACGAGAATCTTTCGTCATTTCGAGCGTTCAATTTAACCATCGTTTATATTCTTCCTCTCACTGTTGCATCGATTTTTACACAATTTTTTAAATTGAAGCAACATTACAGGATTTATATGCGTCTCGACGTATGTATATTTCATGATCATAAATTTCTCGCACGAATATAGTAGATTTCGTTCAGATGAAAAGAAGACGCGAAGAAAAACACTCAAAACAGCGACCTCAAATGTCAAAGAGATGGAGGAGTGAAAGATAGAGATAGATAGATAGATAGATAGAGGAAGAGAGAGAAAGAGAGAGGCAGAGGGAGAAAACGAACGTCCGCTTAGCCCGAAGCCCCGTACCGCTCGAAGAAACGTTGTTTCATATTCCTTGTGTACGTGGAACCCATTTCAGACCCGTTTCAATCATGAAATCGGGGACGTACTACTCGACTATGGAAGAACGGTGGCTGTCCGCCCTTATGGATCTACGACCGGCATATTCACGAAGCTGGGCTTGGACCATGAAAGAGAAGAAGAAAACGTCAATGAAGATGGTGGCAAGAGTACGATTCCGGGTCGAGCTTGGTCCGGGTGACCGAAAAAAGGGAGAATAAGATACGGGGGTGTGAGCTGTAGCCGGATAAAAATAGAATCATCGATGTGGAGGAAACGAAGTAAGGAAGATAGAAAGAAAAGGAACGTTCTCTTCGATAAGAAAAAGAGGGTTGATATGTGTCGGTGGACCAGGAATCGGTTGGCGGTGGGTCGAAGAGAGTGGTGGTAACGACAGCGGTGCGAGAGGGTGGCAACGTAGGAGGATTTGGAGCTCTGCCACGTCGGGAGCACCCTCTTGCTCGAGAGCTCTACTGCGATCACCGATACCACACTACAGAACGTCCGCGGTTGGTACTCTTAGGGGTTTGGAGGAGGCTACAGAGAGGCACGGCCCTCGAGGAGAAAACAGGTGGAACGACCCGAGCTGTGAGCTTGCTGGAAGAGCGTAAATATTGATAATCCCTTCGACTATACCTAACTACCCTCTTGCCATCCTCTTCCTGGATTAGATCGTAGTCTCGGCCAAAATTGTTGCGAGCGGCCCACGGACCGCCTTCCTCGCTAAGGTTAATATCGTTGCGGATTGAACGAGGATTTTGTTGATACGATTTTCTGTAAACAGTTCGATGCGCTACGTATACACGATGGAAATAGGATTGCAACGTAATTAGATGAGCGCCGTTTCGTTGGATAAAGCCATGTCTTTCCCTTCGAGGCTTTAGTTTTCTTCCTGAGAAATTTCGACGTTTCTTTAAAGGGTATCGTTTCCTATCTGTCTGACCTTTTTCCGTTCTTTAATTTTTCTCTCTGACGCAATGTTTGTATTACGGATCCTTTGGATCCAATTCCGGGATCGGATAAAGCCTCGTAAATCAAAAATTATACAATGTATTAGATAACGTTTCCGCTTGAATGTTAACTCGCTCCTTTGTAACGCGTATTATATAACTAGAATCCTTGATTCAGTGTTACTGTTCGTAGCAGCGTTCGTTCTTTATCGATAGTGTTACTGTTATTCTACGGTAAAATTAATTTGCCTCTTCTATCAAACGACATCGAGTCGATTAATCACATCTTTTTTATTCTCTTTTATCTCTTGAGATTTCAGACTTATAACCTACATTCTCTATTCGTAACAACAATTTATGAACAATACCTTTCACCGAGGAAAATTGAGAAAAAAGTGACCTCGCTGTAAAACACCGCGTCACTATCGATGATGGTGCATTTTGAAAACTATCTCTATTATTGTAATCGATTAAGCTGTCACTGAAGCGGCGGTTGATAAGTAAACGTGTTAAACATTGTCGGAAAATAGCGCTCGATATCAGGCGCTCGGGTTACAGAAACGTTTGCGGATTACACATATACGAGGCAACTGGATCGCGCGTTAATGCGAGAAGGGATGAGCCGGTACAACTAATTTCAGCTTCGCCATTGTTCTCACGGTACTGCTGTCACTCTCGAGACACTGGCTGTGTACCGACTAAACCTTCCTGCGTCGCACACACACGATCGTGTATTTATTAACCAAATGTATATTCCATTCGGTTATTAAACGTTATAAAGCCAGCATGTTTGCCTTTACGAGACCTTTGATCCTATACAATCCCCTCTCTCGTTCCCTTTCTAGCGTTATACCGTACAAATTCAGTAATTTTGTTTCTGATATTATCAGTTTCTGATAATTATCAAGTAACAAGTTCTCTAGTCGTGTTTTTGTCATTCGTTAAATTACTTTGTTGGCTTTTTATGAATTGCGAGTCGTGATAGAATCGTTGAAGTAGTATAGGTAAATAAATGTCGAGTCAGAGAGAGGCACGGAAAGTCGAAAGATGAACTTTAGGAAAGATACATAGGAGATAAACGATCGGGGGAGAAGTTTTTCGCGTTGAAACAGAAGAGGCACGTTTAAGACGAAAACTAAACGTAGCCTAATTAGAGAGCAGCTGCTACGATCGGACGACGTAATAATTGCTCGACAAATGAATTTTTTAACGTAACAGCGAACGCGTCGCGACTATTAAGGCGCGAGACGACGACAAGGCGTCTTGAAGTCACGAGGGGTGGCGTCATTGTGATCATTGAAAGAGCGTGTGCGCCCGGCTGGTGTGTCGTATGTCTGGGCATGCAACGTAGCCTGCATGTTTCCGCTCATTTACATGCAATCACGAACGTACATGCAGACACCGGAGAAGGTTGTACACTGTACAACCTCGCAGCTTCGTATTGTCGACGGTACCGTGTCAAAGATAGATGTTTCGCGTATACACGCTTGCACGTGGACTTGAAATCGTATGTAGAATCAGATGGTCGAAAATGCGATCGCAACGTAACGCGCGCGTAACTCAAACGAGGTGATTGTTTTTCTCGCCCTTCTATCGCGCCCATTATAGCCGTTTATCGACCAATTTCGCGTGCCTCGATGGGTGTGCATGCACGGCTCACCGCAGGCGAAACACGTAATCGAGATATAGGATTATGGATCATTAATTAAATCCTTGCACCTAGCTCGCGCCGTAGAATCAGCTGCAAGTCTATCGATTGCCAGCGTGTGGTATTCTAGGCACATTAGGCTTCGTCGATTAACTTCGACTCGGCGTCCGTTCGAGGTCACGACAAGAGAGAGAATTATTCTCGGAGAGTTTGTCGGAGACTCGAGTTCGTGAGTTCGCCTAATGTGAGCGCGTGACTGTCTCACCGCGGAGGTGGGTGTACATCAACTTCGAACGGAACACAGCGTAAAGTTCAAAGAGACCTTCGCATACACGCGGCAAGTCCGCCAACAGTTTCAGCGTCTATCGATTTAGACGTGCTCGGCTACGTTTCTACCCTCGCAAATTACGCGTCTCTACTTTTGGTGGTCTGACATCACGTCCGGGTTTTCAGATTACGCACGGATACCGGTGCATTTACCGATCTTACGCGATTACACGTTCTATTTGGCTGCCTCGTTCGAGCAGCGAGACGCTGTTAGAAATAGAATCACGTTGGATGGTAAAACCATCGGATCGACTAGAATCTTTCTTTTTTAGGCGATTCGACGATTACTTGCTTCGCGAACGTGTCGTTTGCGATAAAATCGGATTAACCTCGAAGGAAACGGAAACGCGATACATCGAGCGAGGAATAAAAAGACAGGGAAGAAATTGTACTTACGCGGCTTGCGCGAACGGAGCACGATGCGTGGCGGGCAGCAACGCGACCGTGGCCGCGAGGAGGGCGAAGCTCCAGGAGGCGGCGCGGAAGGACATCGTATTATCCGTGGAACAAGACGGGATGTCCACGTTCGAGGAGAAGCACGGCGCGTTGCCGTTCACGATGACGACGAGGACAACGACAAGGACGTCGACGAGGACGTCAGCGGATGTCCTGAGGCGTTGTTACCTGGCGCGTTGACCCGGCGCCTCTCTGCGTGCCGTCCGCGTCTCACCCTCCCTCCTTCCTCCTCCTCCCACCCTACCTCCCACCCACCCGCCCCGCCCTCCTACCTCCGTCTTGCTCTCTCCGTCCGCTTTTCGCTCTCTCCGTTTTCCTTGTACTTTTTCCTCTTTATTCACGGTTTAGCCTGGTCTGCTTAGTAAAGTCAGCTACTACTTGAATTTCACCCAGATGTCTTGGCTTCACTGACACTCGCGTTCGACGTTTCCTCGGAAACACTGTGTATCGCAGCTCGAAATCCAATCACCTCACACGATCTCTTGCTCGCGGCCGAGCCTCGAGAGACCGGTGCTCCTCGAGCTCTCGCGCGGAGAGTAGTAGTCTCTCTCCTCTTTGTCACTCGCCACTAGATCACAACGAGATCTTTCCTTTCCTACTTTCTCCAACGTATATAACAACTTTCCTCTCTCTTTTTCTTTCCCTCGATCTGTATCGTTCTCTTTTCGTTTCGAAGCTTCGCAGAGTACGTGCGATTATCGTGTACCAGTGTCACACCAGCGTTCGTTATCTTTGTGGCTCACTGATTTAACGCATACATCATAGTCCCCGGGTCGATTTTCACGATATTATTAACGCGCCTTCTATTTCCAACCCTGCGACGCAGGTTTCACGAGTACGATGCTTTCCTCTGTTCACTAAATCGCGCGATGCTTTCCTTCCAAACGCACTGCTTTTTACTTCCGCGAGCGTTCTCTCCTCTGACAGCTTACACCTTCTGGTTCAATTTTGTCGGCGAGACGAGACGAGCCTCTCGTTCCTCCGTTTTCGTTCACCTGGGAAAGAAGGACGAGGACCAACGTTATCTGGGGAACAGGGAACGATCAAGGGGCTTGTGTGGTGGAGGAGGGAGATAGCGGCGAGATCCTCTTCGAAGAGAACCCTCTCTTCCGTTCTTTTCGTCCTACAAGCACGGAGCCGCCTGATCGTAGAAGATGTCCTGCCGCAGGCTCCGCTTCCTAGGGATCCTTCCTTCCACGATGGACATTCTTCTCTCTTCTCCACTCTCCTCGCTCTCGTTCGCTCTCGCACTCTCGCTCGCTCGCTCGCTCTCGCACTCTCTCTCGCTCTTCTCACGGGGACACTCGGTCAGCACCCGCGCTACACCGCTACGCGCTCGGGAGTGGCGGCTCTCGCGTCTAGCCCGGCCGTACCAGCGCGCAAGCGCTCTTCCTTCCTCTCTTCCTGCCTGCTTCCCTGCCTATCTCTGCCTGACTGCCTGTTTCGCCTGCCTGCTTGCTTCGCCTACCTGCTTTGCCTGTCTACCTGCCTTACCTGCCTGCCTGCTTGTTCCCCTGCTTACCTTGCCTTGCTCTTTCGTCCCTGATTAGTTCTCCCGTATCTGGCTGCTTCGAAACCACCCAGGATGCTTTTCACCTCCGTCGACTACTTTCCTGACTGCCTATTTCACTCCAAGCTTCTTTCCTGCGAGCGTATTTTCCTCTCGTTGGAATTTACCCGTGGTTTTCTTTGATTCGCTGTTTCAAGGCTTCGTAATGGATGACAACGAGAATAATTCTTTATTTCCTTTCGTTTCCTTCCGTCCCCCTCGATTCGTGTTCTTTCTTTCCTCGGTTGTCGAGAATCGGACGTTTAGCCCGCGGTCTTGAACTACTGACTCGATTCTATACAGTTTCGCTCGCTTTCGAGATTCGTGGAATGTTTTAGTTATACCGGTTCCTACGCGATAAATGTTTACTTTGTCGTTCTTTTTCTAGGGCATGGAAAATTTTGATTCTTCTAGTACAAACCGAAGTTAACGACTCTTATAAATTAGTCGCCCCTTTCGCGCCTGGCCAGATCAAGACACTTACCGATTATTCTTTCTTGTAATTTCCTATTTCACGCGAATTTATGGATTCTTAACCACTTGTGTCAACGACATGGAAAGATAAGAAACATTCTTCTTCCAACTGTATCTAAAATTCACGTCTATTATATACCAGCATCTGAGAATCTTTCGTTCCAACAAAGGAAGTTGTTCCGTGTTTAATTTTGAACTTTGCATATCTGCCGGTTGCCTGTACAGAGGACGGGGTTGGCCGAGGTTCATTCAGCGCGTGTATCGTTAAACACCGGTTTACGTCACAAAGACGAAATACACAGGCCGACAAAAGGGAAAGAACGTATGTACATATGCACGTGCACACGTTCGCGTAAGAAAATCCGCGCCTCTCTTGCGTGCTGGCTAGTGAAGCAGAGTAATTGGAATCGTCGCAGGCCGACCAGATGCACATTCTTTCCGACCGCGTGATTCTGAATCGAAAGCACTCTTTTTCCTTCTTTCTGTGCTTGCGGGACAAACATTGAATACGCAGTGCAAACGCGCGTCTGCGCGTGCACACCTGCGTACTCAAACCGACCACGCAAACCGTCAGGTATCCCGTTCGAAACCTTTCGATGCAATTGCTCGTGAAAGCCTGTCTTTGTGGGTGCCCGATTCGTCGAAAGCTTTTTCCGCTTTTCCAATTTTTCTTCCTCTATCTTTTTTCCCATTTTTTATTTTATTCCCGATATCGAGATATACGCACAATGTGCGTTCTTCGTGGGATTTCTTTATCGATGGTTTCTCACCCTGTCTCGATTATCGAGTTGCTAATTTTTGTTTGTTCCTCCGATCGAAGGTTTAAAAGCGCACCGTGTTATTCAGCCTTTTTTTTCGAATATATTTTTCGATTTCAAAAGGATATCGTTGATGTAGCTCTGGTTTTGTTCCTTGCGTACAATAGAATGGCGAGGATAAAACGAGGGAGTATACGGGGCAAGTTTTATTGGCCTCTTTCTACCGCAGAGCGTGCTACTGCTGAAAACGGGATGCGACACACGATGCTGCCTTAAGATTTCGTATAGGAATGTCTGAATACACCGCGAACGCGTGGCCTGTAACGTAGTCTGAATTTTAGGGTGATGTTAGTACGGCATTGGTTTTCGATGTCTCGTGCCCGGTATACACAGTTCATAAAAATGTAGAAATAAGGGCGCGGAAATCTTGTCGCGACGAAACACGTGACTTTCGAAGTCTAAAGAGTTACGATCGATTTCTTCCTAGAAGATTAACTCATCGTTTTCGTCGCTTTCCATTTACTTTTTTATCCTCAAGTTATATCAATTTTGCGACCACAATAAACAAAAATTTGAATTAAACGAGAGATTCGTTTTCGACGTTGCATACTCCAAAAAAAAGGAAAAAGAAAAGTGAAAAAACAAAGATTCTGCGCATATTAAATTATTCGATCCATCAAAATTGTATTTTATTTTCCATTACATCGTGTCACGAAGCGTAAGGTAGCATCAAATGAGTCGTCTACTATGGCCATGAAAGTAAACGAACCACCACCAAGCGTAGTTAGCAATCTATCAGGTTAAGCACATCTATATGTATGTAGGAGCCTCGTCAGAGAGCGTTCGAGCTTTGAGGGACACTTTTCCGTGCTTGCCATTGATTACAAAGGAGGATGCCGGCATACACGATAACGACATACACGATGTGGACACCGAAACAAGAATTTCAGTTGCGATTTTAACAGGAAGGGTGCTTGGTATCGGTAGTGTTCGCGAATTAACCGAGCGCAAGGTTTCGCCCGGTGCATTCGCACGGCTGAATGTGCAGGAAGTGAGCCGCGAATGAGAGAGAGGTCAGAGGGCGAGCGTTGGTTGTCCGAACGAGGACAGAGACAGAGGGGAACAGAGTCGATATTACGGTTCTCGAACTATTGCTCGCGCAAAAGTTCGTTCGACGGTTTAACGGTGGCATTTCGCGGTAACTCGAGAACCCATTGTCGAATCTTCGTTGCATATCGACGGGATCGATCCCTGCCGCGATCCTCGAAACTGGAATACCTTTTCAAGGGCTCTTCCTCTATCCTTCTTTGTATTCGTCTCTCTGTTTCCATCGGTCTGGTTACCTCTTTCCGTTACTTTCGCGCGTTTAATGAATTCGGTCAGTGAAACTTCGGCAAACCGTTGGTCAATTTTTACTCGAAAGCCGGTATTGTTACGAACACACATATTGTTACGAACACACAGACAGAATTGACGAAATATCATGCGAAGCATCACACGTGTTGCGTTACAAATATTGCGTTTGACACGCGTGTAATCGAGTTTTCCATTCGATCGAATCACGCCGGGAGCAAGTGGTCATTTCGAAACCGATACCGTGGGATGTTCCGGTGAAACGAATCGGTCAAGAGGTTGGATCAACGGGTTGAATAGAGAACGAGAGAATATTCGAAAGTATCTTTGGGTGGTCTCGAACGATCGTCGACCTTCTCCGGTGTATATTGGCCACGGCGAGTTATTACGAGTCGGCGGCGATTTTATTTCGCATGGATGCGAGTTCGCGGATCTGAAAAGCTTCTATCACGAGTCGCTTGAACCGCTTAATACGTACAAAGAATATTTTTCCCCTGCATCAGCCGGCTCTCTTGCCCACATTTCTGTACGTCATCGATATGGTCGGTCGTTGTCTACTCCGAGTCACTCGGTTAGCCACGCTATTTTGATATTTTCTAAGAAGCGCTCGCTCTAATTTCAGCCACCTGATTGAACGTTCTTTCCCACCCCTTTCGCTAGCCGCCGTCTCACTGCCACCGTTACTGAAGTCTACTTTAATTTCCTTCAGCGTTTTGTTTCTCTTTCATAAACGCGGATTATAGCAGGGGAAACGCTTTTGTATCTCGTCGCGCTCGCGTCTCGGTACATATTTACCCGTGGCGGGTCGACTCGGAATATAATTGTGATCGTCGTGAAGGAGAAGCTTTGGCAGAAACTAGGAGCGTGTAAGGGTAGAGAAAAAAAAAGATGAAGGAGGTGGAGGGTATGGATGTTGGGAGGCTAGAGGCAAACGACGAGGAAAAGAAGAAGGAAGAAAAGGAGCTTGCAGAGCGGCAGTCGAATTTCCGGGGATGAAAATAATCCTCGAGTGTCCCGGCGGGGTCTCGGTAAATTCCTCGATTCATCGAATTCGTAGGACTCGCCTTCCTCGCCCCCGTCCGATCGGATCTTTCTTTCGTGGCAGCTTCGTTTCCGGGTGTACATTTAAAACTCGATAGAAGAGAGGAAAAAAGAAAAGGAGGAGGAGGAGGAGGAGGAAAAAGAAGTAGAAGAAAGGGAAGAAGAGAGAGATTTCGTTCGACGTTGGTTAAGATTCTTCCTCTATTTGATCTCACGAGTAGAGAGAAGAGGATGGAAGGAAGCGGAAAAAGGACGAAACGGCGCGGTTCTCTGTACGGAAGGATTCCGACCAGCGTCTGTCGTCGAACGATAGAAAAATATTTGAGGACGGCGTCGAGAGGACGCGGCTCGATAAATTTCTTTATTCCAGCAGTTTGGAAAATTGGATTTTATTCGAAATAAAGATCCGCTCCGGTGCTTATCGGGGCCGGACGGATAGAAACGGTATCGAAATGTAAAGCTCCAGAGACACACGATCGATCACCCCTCTTCCCCGCGTTCTACATTCTCATTCGGACACGTTTGACAGGAGCGTCTGCTCCTGTCGGCCGACAGGCCACGTCCAGCACGTTATTTCCTTCTTAACGCGTCCACGGGGATGCCAGCTAATTAAAAGGTAGAACAGCAGCCTCTATCCGCGTTAATAACCGCATCCAGCGTGTACGTCGCCGTACCTCCAGCGCGTTCCATTTAAAATTGAACCTGTACAGCGAGCCTCACGGACCAACTGTGTCGAGGCTTAACGCGACGCGTGTTCTTCGCGAACACGTGTATACGAAGTATCTCTTCTTTTCTTTTTTTCTTTTCTTTGCAATCTTCACGCGCAGCGTCTATACACGCGCGTCTATATATACGTGTCTCTGTTTAAAGGTATAGAAAGCGTGGCCGAGAAGATGCTCGTTAACTGCGGAAAATTGATTCGATGGGAGAAAATTGCCGAAAGAAAGGCAGAATCGAGCGTGGACGCGCGGTTGTTTTAATTAAGGACGCGGCGTTTCGTGGCGAGACGCCTCATTGTGGTGTCATTCGACGCGATCGTACTGCTGTATGGCGGGCCGAGCTGATACTGTCTTCGTCGTTGACCTCGTTGTCCCGGCCGATTACCTTAATCGCAGACAAAAATTATGGACAAAGATTTCTAATTAGCGATGCGGACTGCGCGACGTCGTCCCTTTTGTCGACCAGTGCTCGTAACAAGCGGGACGGAATGAAACACGGAGTATCAAATATAAAATACCGCCTCTAATTAAGAGACTAACGTTTAATTAAAAGAAGAGGGGCTGCTGCGTCTTAGACGATCGTGCATCTCGAGTAAATTGGAGGTAGTCACGACGAGTCGTGAAACTCGTACATGTTCTTTGTTAGGGTACAACATTGACGTTACCATCGCGATTCTAAAGTTAATCGGTCGTATGAAAAGCGTAAGGATCAGGGCAAAATTATTTTCGATCTAGAAACGATCGTCGAGTTGACGTGTTCGTCAATACGGACGTGTATATTGTACGTGTCATTGTACTTGAGGTGGCGGGTGCGCGAAAGCGCGGAGCATGTTCTTCCCTCGAACCTTCGTCTTACACCCGCACTCGTGAATTCCGCTTCGGCATTCATCACAAAGCGACACGTGCAAGTACTACTTTCACGCCCTTTCTGTCTTTTCCTCTACCGGTTTGTTTGTTTCTCTATTTGCCTGTCTGCTTCTCCGATTTCCACCCCTGTCTTTCGCATCTACGTTGTCGAGCTGAGATTTCCACGCGTCACGAACAAACGCGTGTAATTTTGCGAGTTATAAACGCGTCGAGTTTGTCTTTCGGCGTTTTACCGTGAATCTTCCCGCTTTGCTTCCCTTCGTTTTACCTACTTGTGTTTCCTACGGTTTCGTTTTGATCGATTATTTAGTTGTAATCGACGATGATTTATGTCGGTACAATATGGCTAAGGTTAATGCTTCGCGCAATGTATTTCTTGAATATTTTCATAGTAGAGGATAAGGGAACTTACGCAAGCGGCGGTTTACGTTGTCTGTGCATACTCGAAAACAGAATAATTTTGCTTACTCTCGATACGTATCTCCTGGCCGGCGCATTTGTCTTCTAACAATGTTATTTATACATACGGAGTGTGATTTCATTCGCGATCTGGAACAACTCGCGACATTACGACTGGATCTATCTTTTCGTACAAGTACACGTGTAAAAAGTACGTGTTTCGATGTAATCATATCGTGGGTTGTTATACCGAGAAACGTTTCAAGGCACATTAAGCAGTATTCGATATTTATCTCCGTTTCGTGTTAATATCAACGAAACGTCACGTTCGCCCATTTTGGTTACGATAATATTCATATGTCCGTGCAGTTGCCGGTGGCATAAATTAAACTTTCGTCACACGTGCAAAATTGTCACGAGGTTAACGACAGAACCGAAATAAATTGGCACATATTAAGAGCATTTGCCTCTAGCCCTGGCCTTAGGGTATCGAGGATAGAGAGAAAAAGGGAGGGGGAGAGAGAGAGAGAGAGAGAGAGAGAGAGAATCCCTCGTAAGTAGCATAGGTCAGTGGTCAGACTCACGCGTTATTTTCATCCCCTCTAATGGCCCAGCTGGGATACAGTTGTTTCGATTATAACCACGTCGTTCCAACCGTCACTCTAAAACACACACACAACCTCGGAATTCCCACGAAATAATTAATTCGTGGCCAGAATGTTTCGTTTACTTTTATCTTTTATATCGTCCGCCAGTTTCTCAGAACTCGAAATGTTGGTTTATTTGGGGCATAATCTATACTTTCGTTTGAAAAATACGATGACGAAATAAATAGCATGCTGAGGATATCTTTGGTCTCTTAGACCACGTATTTTGTTCAAAGAGAATTAACACGCTCTACGATCGTTTTTAAATTTTACAATACTATTGATTTTATAATTATATCCATTTCTGTTGCTTTGAAATATTCATGGAAAAATTTGTTACCAACGTAGAGACCAGCGAGTTTGAAAAATTCAGTAACGTAAATAACTCGATCAAAATAGAAAGTGAAATTGGAGTTACAGGAACAATGAAACGTGTTAGCAGAACGTTGCGCCTATAATAGCATTTACATGCGAATTAATTAAGTTCGAGTATATTAAATTTCCTATGGTTTAATAGTACGTTCACGTAACTACAAAAATGTCACATTATACAAAATGAAATGCATAGAATTTAATTGGAAAATAAAACTACCTGGCATATTTGTAGCCGCTGTAAATGTTTCTTAATAATTATCCCCTTCATCCTCGCCCTACAAAGTGAAATACCCCGAAGCAAAAAACAACGCCTCTCGTATTTCTTGCCACGATTGCTCCTCCTCCAACCTGAGCCCCTTAAATCACCGAACATCATCCGGCACACCGCGTACACACGCTCGTCCCAAATCATCCGTGCGCCTCCCAAACAAACCGAATTACTAAATCAAATTAACGCGACCGATCGAACGTATCAGTAAACCCTCTGGATTTGGCCAACCGTCCTTCTCTCCCTGCAAACCTCAGCCTCGAGATCTACGATCCAGCTTCTCGTCCAAGCAAACCGCCCCTTTCGTATTGGCGACGTTTTGGCGAATGTGCGTGACCGAGCGTGAATAGTACGTACATATGCACGCAGAATTCCTGGCCCTGGTCGAATTTCTCTGATGACGTTATCATTATAGCCGGTACCATGGCCGTTATTAACGGAGCGGCAGCCGACGCGGAGGAACGACGCGGACGGGGGGCGCTTGCGCGAGAGATCAAAACCAGCGGGTTCTCTGTCGCCTGGGATGATGGCTCGTGGCCCGTCTATTGATCTTGGCCAACGTTGCGCGCCGGAACGAGGCGCGCTCTCTCCTCGTCGCCGTACACGCCAACGTTGCTCGCCTCGTCCCGCCTCGACTCGATTCCGCTCGTTGCTCTCTACGGACCGCACCGGCTCGAAATGATACACCGACCACGGAGACCAAGTTGAATTGCCCGTACGCGGAAGTCTTCTCGCTATCCCACGCGTTCTTCGCTAATATACTCCTCTTACAGCTTGATTATAGCACGTTCCGAAGGATAGGAATCGGAGCAAACAAATACGTACACCGTCGACCATAAGTACACATTGAGATATCTATCGATATTTAGCATAAATTCACCGCTATACATTGCTTTCCTCAATTTCGATTCTCTCGTTATTTTATTAGAAATCGGTTGCTTCACTCGAAACACGTGTGTCCTATAACGTATAATATCAGGCAAAGTGAAACTTTGTTAGAGTTTTCCAGTAAATCTAACCGGTAGATGTCGTGATACTTAAAGCCGGCAGTGTATATAGATTCTCACGAGTATACGTATTTCGGTCTGCAGATATTTCATTCTTCGCAACACACATCCATCGTAATGGTGGCCTTATGCTTCATCATCCCCTTGGGTTTGCTTCCTTTCTTTCCTCTTCGTTTTGTTCTGAGTGCTTTGAGACAGATGCGAGCTTAAGAGAAGCAAAGAAGGACTTAGTTGTTTTATTGTTAGTACGATAGATTGAAGTGTATTTTCCAACTAGATTACGTCTTTGAGTTTTTCATGCGATTGATACCATCCCTGTATCATTCTGCTATTTTTTCTTTTTTTTTTTTTTTTTTTTTTAGAGGGAGGGTTAGGTCGATTACACAGAGGCGAGGATTGTTGGTATTTGCATGGGATTTTTTCGGCTCGAGCGGTGGTTTGGTTTGGGGTTTATTGTAGGCTAGCGTTTGACACCGAGTATTTTTGGTTCGTTAAGCAGTTTTTCTACACTCGTAACTGCGGTTGGGTAAGGCGTCGAGTTTGTAAGGATGATTACCGTGATTTGCGGCGCCGTCTGTTTCTTGTATAACACCCTCTCTGTTTTTTTTCTTTGACATTGTCGTAATTGAACCTAAATTTATTTTTGTTTATTTGTATAATCTTTAAGATGATGGCCCTCGCTCGTCGCTAAAAACATATGTAGTAAAACATCTTGTCCAATTATCTTTTTTCATACATCTGGTAGCACTCATAATTCTTCGATACACTTTGTATTATTTACTTCGTTTCTGCCACGAAAGCCAAGTAAAGATTCCTTACTTTTGTTAACACATACAGTTTCTTATTGGAGTAGTAAAAATTGTTTTGATTGTAGAAATTGTACGTGTATTGAATTTAAATTATTCAAGAAATGTGCATCGACTATCGATGTTGTTTGAATAATTATGAGCGGTAGTGGTATACATATTCTCTAACTTGGTCTCTGGTATTCTGGACTCTAAGCGTCTTATTGGCAAGACCTTTGGTAGACTCACGATGAAATGCATTTCTTTTCCTTTCCTTTTCTTTCATCTATCTTACTTTTCTTACCTTCTTTCAATTAACAGTACCACAAGGATTTTACAGTTAAGAAAATCTTCGTAATAAATTTTCGTTGAAACGAATATCGTCGAATTTCAATTCGCATCGGAACAATCAGAGTTCCTTATCGATTTCCTCAATTTTCGACTATCGTGCCTTGCTTATCGATACCGATAGTTCAAATCGAGACGCGATCGCTCCGATGTTTTGTCCCTTCTCGTTTCGTCCGAATCCACGGCAAACTTTGAAACGTATCTGTCATTTTGACTCGGATCTGGGTTCGGTATCGTCCCACCGATAGCTAGATCGTTCATGTACAATTGCTATCCTTCGTTTCATGGTCCCTAACTTGACTTCGTAATATCACGCGACACGGTTCACCGGCGTTTCGAGGCGTCTCTGGTTCTCCAGGAATCCGTGTTCCTCATAAATAAGATTGTCCAATTTAACTCCGCGAAGGCACCGGAATAATCGTGAATCACTAATTAAAGCGCTTTATTGAAACCGTAGAAATAATTCAACGTCGAGTGTCTAACATCAAGAACGGGTTCAATTAAATTTATTCTCCATCCGTTCTATTTAACAAAAATTCAACAAAAACCGTATTTTTACATTTTACACTGCGTTTCCCGCATTTGTCTTTTATTTTACATCTTCGCACCGTGTTATTTCATCTGTGTTTCTTTTCGCTTCTGTGCTCCTTTGTCTCGATTTATTTACGTTCCACTTTATTCTCCGATATTTATTATCCTCTATATTTATTCTATATTCCTTTCTTTCTATTTACCAAACGTTCTGCCGCCAGAAATTTTTCAAGTTTTTCAATCGATACTCGCCAGTTTATGACTCCCTGACGCTTATGAGCCGTGAAATGAGTAATACGTTGGAGAAACGCGAACATATAATAAATTTTCAGGGCCGTGTAGAAAAGGAGCGCGATATTTCGCGGGACGCGCGACGTAGCGTTTCCTTTTTGCGATTTCCTAATCCACGCGGTTTCATTTGTTTCAGCCGACGCGGTTCGTGATTATTTCCCGCGATAAATTGTTATTACAGCCACCATGCACGAGGGTTGCTCGCTCGAAAGACGGTGGTTGCTGTCTACTCGAGGAAGAGAAGTTCGGCTGTGTTCGCGTTTTCCTGGATAGCAAAATCCTTGTAATGACCGGAAGTCTTATCGTTTACCGCGAACACGAGGTTGGATAAAATCGGTGGCAGTCAGACGTAGTCGAGATCCTATCTAGATCCTACCTGTGTAGGTGCAGACCTTGTCGTCGTTCTATTATCCATTATGCAAACAACCGATAAATGAGTAGATAACACATTCGTATTCGTTCTACAACATATTTGGAACGATCAATTTTTCAGAATAAATGCGTTTGCTAAGCATGTTGACCTATCGAGGATCAAACGGCGAATTAATGCGCAAAAGTTGCGAGAAATCGATATTGTTGAGAAATATAAATAATTATCAGAAGATAGGCGCGGAAACCGTAGTAGGATAACAATCTATAAAATTCAGAAAAATAAAAAAGATTTCTTTGGTTTAAAAAAACATAGTCTCTCTGTTTCTCTCTATTTTCAAGCGAGCTGCTGGAATTTTCTTTCACAACTATGACGTTAAATAACAGTATTTAATGATAAAAGCCGACCGAAAGAAATTGCAAACGACAATATGTTAATCGAGTCATTCATTACCGCTGTATTTATCTTTCACTCCCTTCGTTAAAATTGAAAATAATTTACTCTGTGTCAATTTCGAACGACTTTTTCTGGTTAATCCTCGGCACACGCTCCCCTGGGATGATTTTTTAAGTATTAAACAGTTACAGAGAGATTAAATGAATCCTCCTAGTGGGAAGCTTACGGACTTGTGTTTTATGCAGTATTTATTGCTAGAAACTACCATCAGTATTTACTACAGTCATGGGACCACTTAAGAATTAATGCCACCTTAAGAAGGATAGAGAAATTAGAATGCACCATCGAGTCGCTAATTCACCTTGATGTCTAAAATTTGCAACTCGGTTATTTTGCGTACAATCGTTGGCAACTTCTTCATTTTTAAAGGGACAGCGAGCGAATAAGGCGGCAACGCGATTCTTCTTTCTTTCTTGGTCCCTTCCTGTTCGTATACCTTTGAAAGAAAAACGAATAAACGCGGAATAGAAAGAGGGGACGTTGTATAGGATGAAAAATTCAGCCGCGACAAACTCTGCATTAAACTAACGCCACCGTTGCTAGTATTCTTCTCCGTAAACCAACAGCATCTCGAAGCTTCTTTCCAAATTATCTCACTTAAAAAAGACACTTTACGATAATAACGCTCGTGTTACGTTCCACGCTTTAAACAACGAATAAAGTCCGCCGCCTCCTTCCCTTCTCTCGTTGAAACTCGTACATTACGACGATAATGTAACGTAACGCGTGTATGTCCAAAAAAAAAGAAAAAATAGTAAAAAAGAAGAAAAAGAAAAATAGAAAAAGTAGGAAGAGAAACAAACGAGAAAAAAAGGAGAAGAAAACAGTGTTTACACCGCTTTATTCTTTCCTGACTGGCATTTAATGGCCGCACAGGCGCCAGGTTACATCCTAATTTGCCGGGCGCGCTAAACTCGCGGCAGAGAAAACGCGGAAAACTGGCTGGCGTTTTATCGGGGGAAAGACGAGTATCCGGCTACATCTACATGCTAAGGAAAGCCTCTGGACGCGCCTAGAGCGGAAGTATTCAGCACAGAGAATGCAACAGGCAACGACAAGGCCTGGTCGACCGAGTATATATCTATATAGCGGTCGGTCGGACGGTCGGCCGATCGGCACCTGGCTCGAATCGCAGCGATGATTTTCCAGCCTCCGAGCCCATCCCCTTTTCGTTTGCTTTTCTTTCCCCAGGGCGTGGCGCTCAACAGGCTTGGCATCCAGCCAACTTTCTGCTTTTCTCTCCTTCCCCTCTCTTTCCTTTTCTCTATGTCCTTTCTTCCACTCTGTCCGTCTTCCTCTCCTTCCGTTCTCCTTCTTCCGAGTCGGTACAACAACGAGGCGGAAAAAAGGATGAAAGAGCTAAGGGTGCATCAACACTATCATCGACCATCTTCTACGTAGATGTATGTACGTACACATACACGTGCCCATACAGGGTGACCCAACAGTCGAAAACGTAGGATAAAGGTTTTGCGTATGAGGTTTCTCGTTGAAGAAAGACGATTTAAAGAATCTACTCGGTACACGTGTACTATGTTTCCACGCGACGAGTTTTCGTTAACGACGTTTTATTAAATCGGAGGTATATTTTACGGATAACAGGTGTGTCGAAGAATTAAAAGTAAACACTGTTTTTATTTTACAAGAATTAAGAGATACAAATAGTATGCTACAAGGGTTGTATAACTTAAGAGACACAATTGTGCGCAATATGGTGTTTGATATCTTCAATAGTTTTTATTAAAAAAATTTTTTAAGTTCGTTTTAAGCGATACATATTTATTTACGAAATCATCCAAATCAAATACAACAGAAAAGCTATATTGGTAGAAAGTATAATAAATAATAAGCGATGATAAGAAACAAATAAATAAAAAAAGAAATACAGAAATAGAAATGTATTAAATTGAAACTTAGAATAAGTATACGCGCGTTGAATAGATTTCCGAAACGCTTTTTCTCGACGACCAAGTCTCATATGCAAAAATAATTATTCCACGTTTTCCATCCACCTTTTCACGAGGAATCACCCCTACCTTAGCTGTATCACCAGTTACCAGGCACCCTGTATATAGCAAGCACTATATCACGTTACATACGCGTTAGGTATACGTTACATGGACACGAACAGAGCCGGATTGTTGTTGCTGTTGCATCTCGTGGATCTATTGCCGGACTCTAACTCGCATCGGATACATCCGGACGTATTTATGCTCGCGTTTATAGTGCGGCTGCTCGAAGGCCGCTCGAAAGCCGCACGGCCACTAACTAACTTCCTGTTATTTGCACGGTTTACCCTCGACCGGAATTGACCTCGAGTCGCGGCGTCGAATGCGATTAAAGTTAGCGCGGCGCGCACCCTAAATACCAGAGGGTGGTCGGGAAAATTTCGTTCGACAGGCCAGGGAAATGTGTTACTCGTGCTCTCAACGAGGATCGAGGAACGGCGATTGTTTCTTTTCGCTGATGGTAACGAGATACGTTTACCGAGGTTATCTTACAAATTGCAAGTAGCCGGTATTAACGACTACAATAGAAGTTATCGGGAAATCGGTCTCGCTTCTCGAGTTTCACAACTCGAAGCTTGCTGGTATTGCGTTTCAGTACTCGTTGATATTGGATACCTGATTTAAGCATCTTTAATGGTGGTTTTCATGATTTTGAAACATCAAATATCAGCCACATTGACTTGCTTCGATTTAGTTCGCAATATGGGGTCGTACAATAATTGGCTGTGTACATATGACCGATGGAGAATCATCGATCACAGATTAAGTCAGTTTATTGTTATCTTGCGTAAAGTACGTTTATTATTGTATAAAATTTGTTATATCTTCCGAAGCCGTGAAAACGCATCACGAGGAAAATCATGTTATTAGAAGTGAATAAAATTAGAGGAGTTAATTTATAAATTCATTAATTATACAACTACAAGGACGATAGTTGTAAGAATTGAGAAACGTGCGATTAAATTCAAATTCTCAAAATCTTGACTTATACTGCCGCAATTTTTAGCTCGCCATATGTATGTATAACGGTACTCGTTTAAATTCCAATGAATTGGGGGCTTGCATTGTAATTTTTGTACAGGCAGCGATTTTGTTCCAGGAATACTCTTAAGTTCTTGGATAAGAAAAATGAATAAATCTACATAATCGGAACAGACTGGAAATATACGATTATTTCTCGCCTATTCTCCTTATAACTATTGTCTTTGTCAATCGCTTTGGTAGTGCGCTACACTAAGCTCGTTATGCTGATATTTGTAAAGCAATTTTTATCTATATCGTATAGCGATTTAGGAAGGATTTAGAAATATTCCTAGCGTTCTAGGAATATCTCTAAGCCGTGGGCAAGAACACACGATAAATCTAACGAGAACGAACAAAAAGGTCACGATATTTCTCGTCCAATCTCGCTATATCTATTCGTTGTTTTCGCCAATAGCTTTATGTTATACTAAGCTCGAGGCGCTGACAATGAGTTAGCGAGGCGCGGCGAAGCTGGGTCGTTTGAATTTAGGTGAAATTCTATTGGAATTTAAGCGAATACCAGTGAACCAAGTTTCATTAGCAGTGAACTTTCATTTAAACTACTATTTGAGTACATGTATCGTTTAAGTATATGATTAGTATTTACATTAATACAAGAGTCGACTGTTGTAATCCTAATATCGTCGGTTTCGATTATCTCTGGCTATAACTCGTTTAATAGAGTTAGTGTTATCACGGAACCAACAGTTTTGGCTAAAACCATTCGAGACTCAAGGGATCGAGCAGGATCACCACAAACTCAATCCACTCTGTTGGTATAATTTTAAACTGGAGAAGTTAGATTCGAACGATTTTAGTCCGAAAGGATCCCTAAAGCGACGTCACAAATATTCAATGAGAACGAAAATCTTGAACAGTCTCGAAGGACTCGAGTCTTGAAAATTTCACTCACGATAGAGTTGCAACGGTCTCTAACTTGTGACTCGTTCGATGTCTAGAGCAATTCTAGCGGAGTAAGGTTCGGTTAACGTCATCTTGGGATCAATGGGATTCCCTGAAGTCATCTTAAGGTTATAGAACTTGATTAGAGACCACTAAGATTTGCAGGATCTCGGTTATCGTATGTTCGATCTTACAGACTTAATCAGTACAGTCTCGTGCAATTTACTCTTTGCCTCTTCTTCTCATGTGAATTTGGTTTAGATTAGTTTCTCGAATTATTTATCGATTAGGTTTGGCTTTGTTTCTTTTGCATTTAGAATCACGTTGCACGTTGCAATTGAATCGAGGTGTAACTTTATCTGTACTTTGAGGGAGACAGTAAGGCACCATCGTGCCGTATCCTATTGAGATTTCCTAACGCTAAGCCTCAAGTTAGGGTGCACGATCTAACGATTACCTCAGCAAGACTTCGTCGCCTAAATCAATGTTAGGTAATTCCAATCTTAATATTAGAATAAAACGATGTTCCTTTGTTGTTAATCTTATATTCTAATAATATTACAATAATAATTCTTTCGGATATAATATTTAACTCTATGGATATCTAAATATCGGTATTTCTAAAAGAGTAGTAAACCTGTCCTCTAACCCTATCGGAGCCGAGTATTTGTGGTGCTAAGAAGTGTTCTTTTTATCATTTACTAACGACAAATGTACATATTTTCTTTTGGTTTTTGTTTTTTGGTAAACTTAAAAATTTCCAAGTCCATATGGCCCGTACTTGTATTTATTTATTTCTTTACTCTGTCTTTCTACTCGAATGATATTTACTTTATCGCAAGTGCTTGTCATAAACGCCCTTTTGAACAAGCGTAACCATTGATACTTGCAGCAGGAATTTTCTTCGAGAAAAGCTAACACTTTCCTCGTTACCGTTGGGAATCTGGTTTCTATTCGGAGTTGTAATGCGTGCTTCTGCAAGGGGTTGTGGGATTCACGAAACGTCCAGTCGCAATTGGCGCCAGCTTATCGGTCGTCTTATCGCGATTCCTTATCGACAAGTGCTCGCTCGACAGGTAGCGTGCTTCTTGCCGCGCCACTTCAAAGTCCTCCTCGATGTAACTATCGGAAATGGATACTTGCAATTCTCTAGACAATCGAGATTTTGCTCGATTATCGCGTATAATTCATTCCCCCGTCTCTTGGTTAAGCGAGAGGGGACGGAGTTCGACAGGAGAAGGAAGTTGATAACAGGAAATTGAAAACCAGATAGCAATTTCCGACCTTTTTCTCAAAGCTCAATTAAGAAATCTAGCTTGCAGCAGGGAAAAACGCTTGCTAACGAGCTCTACGATGCTGAACTCATGGAAAATAATTGCAAGGTGGAAAGTATAACTCGTGGACGTTCAGATGCTTTACTCTTCTATTTTTATTCGGTAAACCAAACTGTGCAGATTATTGGGTAGATGTTAGCGCAAACGATTAGATATCCGATAAAGTATTTCGAATATTTGGAAGTAATTTTCGCGCTACCGTACGGGTTTCCGAATATTTAACGAATGAAGTTGAAGTAGAGTTTCGATATATTTAACAGTACGAAAATACACTTAGAAGCAGCGGACGTAAAGCTTAATTGACACATCGCTTCTATCAGTTATAATAAATACTAGTTATCTTGTTTAGCTATTAACCATGATGGAATTAATTTTTTAGAGTAAATTAGTCTTATCCCTATTTATGAGATTATTTCAGTCAAATACAAAAGCATGGGATGGTTTGTACGAATCGATAGTGTAATAATGATCATGACGTTATCCATGTTTATAAATACGTCGAGTAGCTTTGTAAACTGAAAACTTACAGCCAGTACACGTGTACCGGATAGACCTTCAAAATTGTTTTTCTCGCAAATGGAGTTCGATATCATATCCAAAAACGTTATTCTACGCTTTCAATTCAAATTTATACGAGGAATCATCGCTTGTTAAGACATTCTGTATAGCAATGTATACCTATGCAGAGCTTTCAGTAGTATAACTGTGCAATAAGTAAGACGTAGTATCCCCAGTCGTTGATTTCTCTATCGCAACGTTTGAAATATTGATATCCTTGCGTTTTACCTTGGAAGTTCTTTAACCGTATAGAATTCACGAATAGGAAAATATAAAAATTTATTTTCTTTCAATAACGCAACAACAATAAAAACGCATCTCGCTTACAACCTGTGCGATAAATATTTAATCCTAAGAATTAACTCTTACCTGGAGAAACCATCGTACAATTGCAACTTCTCCTTGAGATTTACTACCCCGCTACGAATCACATACGTTGTTCAACACGGAAGTAGCGCAAAGCGCGAGAAGTACGGCGCGGATGGTGCAAGGACTCACCCGAGAAGCTGCGAAAAGGAACGTAGTGCCGTTCAGAGAAGTCGGAGAAATGGATTGCTCGAAAAAGTATCGAAGGTGGTTAGTGATAGATCGCGGAGGACCGGCGAGAAGGGTAGGGCATGAGTGCTGGGGTGGCTTCAGAAAACGCGGAAACTCGTTAGAAGGATTTCACGCCGGAACGAGGCCGCGCGCGACGGCGCAAAGTATCGAGCTATCGATTTCACGGCTCGGCGGCTCGTCCGATAAGGTAACCCACCCCCTTGTCCCGCATCTACCTTTCGTTTCGCCTCCCTCTCACCCCCTTTCCTCCTTCTCTTCTGTCCTCCCTCTCCAGCATTTCGTCTTCAACCATTCGACCTTCGTTTGCTCGAACGATCTTAACCGTTTCAGCGATCGCTAAGCGAACTGAACTGGTCGATCAGCAACCGGCGGCGTTCGAGAGTCTCTGATACAGACTAAAAGAAGTTTGGCAAGAGGGTTGCTAAAATTTATTGTCGAAATCTGACCTTAATAGGCCAGTGTAGCAACATGCATAATTAATGTATCGAAAATTCATGAAATGCGCTCTGTATGTGCTACGTAATCGTTCGAAGTGATAGAAGGAGGAAAGGACGAGAGAGAGAGAGAGAGAGAGAGAGAGAGAGAGAGAGAGAGAGAGAGAGAGGAATAGCATGGAAGCTCGGTAATTGCGGGCATTAAATGGAAAGTATTGGTAAGTGATCATTATTAGAGGTAAGTTGCGCGAGAGTGGAGAGAAGGAAGCCGTTGGTCGAACGATAATTAAATAGAGAGAAATGCGATAACGAATGCTCGATCGATCGATCGATCGAAGGAAGACAATTACTCAGACCGATCGAGCCCGGTCTTCCACTTTAAGGATCTTCTTTTTGCTCCTTTTTCTTCTATCGTTCGATACTGTAGACGACCGGGTAGATCTACTTTTAGCTGCAGCCGACAGTGATTCGACGATGCTTATCGCGTGATATCCGTGCACGAAACTCGTCAAAACGTATTCGTGTTGCTCGTGTCGCGACGCTTTGCACAGAGGGCTAGAGAGAGCGTTTTAAGCTTCTTACCTGTCGCGAAGTTAGCTTCCACGAAAATGCCATCGGATTACCTTGCGGCCGTGTACGTACACGAACAACCGCCCCGCGTATTGTAACCAGCAGGCAACTAAATTCTGCACGGTGAAATTCCGCCTCCGCGGGACACGTTACATTCTATACCTTCAATGGGATTTAATCAAGGTATTAGCGCGTTACGTCGTCTTGCGTATTTCGCTTGGGACAGAGCTGACAGAGATGGAATCGTTCGAGTATATCTTTCGATACACGTATAAATTGTCACATATATATATTATAGATTGTTACTGTTCGATAGGGAGGGTCGAATTTAGCTGTCCCGTTATTCGTTGTTACGTTAATCGTACGATCGTGACGTTGCGTACGATATTTCAGAGACGTTTCGGTTTATATAAATTCGGTATGTAAATCGAGCGCTGTGTTTGATCGTTCATCGAAATCGCGATATTTCGTGATCGTTTTGTTCGTCCATCGCGTTCTCTTTCTCTTTCTTTCCTCCTTTAATTTAATACTCAGGCAATTGTACGATTTAACCTGATACCGCGATAAAATGCGCGCTACTCATGGCAGCCGGGGAAAAAGGGGGTTCAGCAATTTCTCATCGCGACGGGAAAAAAGGCCGACTTGCTCGAATAATAATCGCACGCTTGAATTTATTTTATTTATCTTTATTGCTACGGTCGGAACGAGGCGGCAATAAAAACTATCCGGTTCGCGCGAGTTCATCGTTCACCTCGGTCTATGTGATATCAAAACATCCATGTAACTACCTTTTGTTATTGTGAAGACTTGCCTCGTTCCAAATAAAAGCTACCGTATATTTGCTTTTTTTTTGTTTTTTCGAGCTCGCGAACTGTCAAAAACCTGAATTACGCACGGTGTTTCCCAGCGAGTGTATAAAACTTCGAGAGGTTGTTTAGGAGGTAATCTGGCGTAAAAAAATATTATACGAATGTAGACCTTATTCTTGATTGGTGCTTGGCTGTTGTAGACGAAAATTCTACCGCTGCCATGATAAAATTGCAAACCTTGCAGAATTTTAAGAGACTGAGGCAAGACACGAGAACGTGAAGTGATATTTCAACTTCAATTAATTCATCTGCTTTCTGTTCGATTATTTTCCATGTATTATTTCGTAGTGAAATTGTAACTCGATAGGATCAAGCGAGAGTAAGAAAACATTAAACTATTGAAATTCATAAGAACTTAGGACATTATTTAGAACGATTCGAAGATATCTCGTAAAGTATTTTAAATTTCTTTAAAGATTGTAGAAATAGCGTTCTAATGATGTTTCAATTTCGTGACATGGGTACATAGATGTTAAGTTAGTTGCTATATCTTTTTGTAAGTCTAATCGTTGAAAAAATAAAAAAAAAATGGTTTTTTATGCGATATTGATACGTTAAGAATTTTGCTAAGAAGTTGATATAGTTTAAACTCAGCGTATACAACAGCTACAAGAGTTTTATTAAAGTTAATGAACGTTTTTTCAAACGGAAGAGTACATTGTACACGTAGTTGGGGATTCGAAGAGACATATTTAAATTCGATTCAAAAGTGAAAAACAAAATTCAATCTTCTTTACCTATCAGAGATAGGTTGCTCATTTAGAATTAATATTTTAGTTCCGCGAAATATTGCAAGTTTGAAATAGTGAATACACCTTGTGTTATTATGAACTGAATCATTACCCTAATTATTATCTTTTATACACAGTCACATATGTATAATTCCCTGCACTATTATGGACTGTATCATTACCCTAATTATTTTTTATACATAAAATATCCTGCCGAACTAAAACTTAAGAAGAAATTCCCTTCTGTAAGACCTCGAAAAGTTAAATTCCCCTTCTTCCTATACATTTTTTCCTATATTTTAAATCTGTTACATTATAAGATTCAAGAAGTTGTTGAAATTTATCGTTGAAAATCGTAGAAATTTATCAGTACCACGGATACCAAAACCTTTTTGAATAATTGAGATAACAGTATTGCACAAGTTACAAGTTCTCGGTACTAAGAAATTCACTTACTGGCGAGTTTGTTAATGAAATAAATAAAGTTTTAGGAGCAAATTTTAGAAATTATAAGGGCTGTTGAATATTCTATTTGACTTTGAAATTGATCTGCAATTTAATTTCGAATCGTAAAATTGTACCACAGAAGTATATAACTTGCGATATATAATTCGCCAATGATATCAGTCATAAATAATTGCCCAGAGATACCTAAAAATTTGTTTGTCGAATTTCCATAAATTCCGAGTAGTTTCGACGTGAATATAATCGCGGAGCGTCGAGTCCTGTTATCCCTTGCGGTGGTATGCGAAGAAGTAGCAACGGATTGACGAGCACGTGCACAGTGTACACACACGTAAGAAACGTACGCGCCTAACCGCTGCGTGGTGCAGTGCGACGTGGCATCGCGTGACTCTCATTTTCCATTTGACTTCTATCCGTCGCACGTACGTACTCAGTTACGTTATTTCATTGGCGTTCCTCGTCCCAAGCCGTTGGAGTTCTCTTGAACCCCGCGCGCCACCCTTTCCGCTTTGGCACACCTCCCTCATGGTGTTGTGCATGCCACTTTCTTCTCTTTTTTTCTCCTGCCGTCGCGTTTGCTCGTACTCAACTTTTGGTTGTTGCTTGGAAAGAAAATGCCGCCACGCCAGAGTGTGCTACGAGAGAGTCGTGGGGATTTGCTTAATTGTTGGTTAAAATCCTCCACCGACGACTAACACGTTTCGTACTACCGTAAGCTGCCGATGGCCTACAGCGGTTAAGTTAAGAAGCGAAGCTTTCATTACACCGAAAAAGATATTTGTAGACTGTAGGGTGGATTTCAAAGAAATAGACATTTTTTAATATTAAATAGGATTTTTTGCCAATTAAATATTTACAGTACCGTTCAGAAATATGTGGATATTTAATCATTTTGGACAGAATGTAATTTATTATTATTGGTTAATGATGTGTAAGTAAGGTAGACGTATAAGGAAGGCCAAAGTATTAAGAATTTTTTAATATTAATACCGTTTTTTGCTAATGAAATATTCACAGTACCGTTCAGAAATATCTGGATATTTCAGTATTTTTTCACACGGCGTAGTTTATCGTTATTGATAATAAAATTATGTATAAGGTAGACGCAAAGGGAGATCAAGATACTAGGAATTTTTTAAATATTGCTATCATCCCTCGTTAATGAGATATTTACATTACCGTTCAGAAATATGTCGATGGTTAATTATTTTTCAGAGAGTCGAACTTATTACTATCGATTATGAAATTACGGGTAAAACAATTGTTACAGCGTACTATAGTAGAGTAGTAGAATAAAAGGTATAGTAGGATATTATGACGTGATAAAATTAATATTTAAGCGTTGATGTATAATGGTAAAATTGGTGTCCATAATTTCTGACACAAAATTGTTACATCGTTGGAATTATTTTATTACTTGAGTAGCTTTTTATCTTCAGATTATTTCATTTCTAAATTATAAATCAAATAAAGAAGATTTGTTTTAACTCAGAAAGATATGTAGAAAATTTTAACTTAGAAAGATATGTAGTTGTCTTAAATTCAAATAACCATATGTAAAACCATACATTTTTTAATGGACGACTTGTATTTATAATCTGTTCGTTCAATAAAAACCTAGTATTTCTTTTAATCGTTAATTTTGTACATTTTGTCGAATTCGTACATTGTTACGAAGAAATCGATCAGAGTATCCGGACACGTATACGTGGAAATATAATTGTTTCACTTGGAGCTGAATCGCTGGGGAAATATTTATTTTCCTTGAAACGGAAATTATTAATCGCATGTTAATTAACACGTTACGCCATTCTCGTTTGGAAAATCGCTGTTTTATTAGAAATGGGAGCGGTGTGGCATGGGTGTGCCACTAGGAACGTGTCGTAACCAAGCTATTACACTTTATGGCTTTTCTTCGGATTGTTTGCTCTCTTTTCTGCTGTGCGAGTAGAATCACGGGAAATCTGTGTTCAATATGACTGCTGGGGGATTATGATTGGTTTAATCGATTTGCCAGAGGTAAACTATACGAAGAAGAAGATCGGCATTTCTTTATGAAGTAGCTGACAAAGAAATTAGTTATCCATGTAGGGCTAATTGTTTCGAAAAATGACAACTAACATTTGACGATTGTAATAACGCTGCGTGTGTCTTGTGTTATCGATGATTGTTACTAAATTGCATGCAACGCGAATGAAATTCCCAAGTTTGCGTCTAATCAGCAGGTAATCAGTAGAACTTTCCCTGTGTCGACTCGGATAAGTTTTCCAGTTTAAGAGACTCCGAATCCAAGAAACTTTTCAGATTATCCAAGATACCATACCGGAATCGATCTAACTCTGTCTATGTAGTAGAACTCATTCTAAATTTACCGCCGGCGCAATTCTTCGATATTTTTACCTCTGAACTTTTAACAACAAACTATTTTTCTTGGACTGTACTCCGTAGGAAATTAAACTCCGACTGTTCGTTACCGCAATTTTTTAATCGGGAAGCTATTAGTCTGATTCCACTTCGATATTCATAATTAAGTTCTGTTCTTCTTCCCTCAGGCAAATATTTCTCACGTATCCTGCCGGTTATCTAGCTTTTGATATAACAATCTCGGAGAATTTCAATCTTTGGACCAACGGAAAACTTTCGACCTCAATTCTATTCCAAAGCAATCCCCACGACATAGAAATATACAGTTTCACTCATTCTCAATTTAAATATCTTGTGCTTTCTATGAACATTTTCAGATTGGTTTCAAATTCGACCCATATAACAGTCGTGGCCCGTTACAGTATCAATGAAACTTCCAAATATTTTATACAACGTGCATAATATGGACAATCTTTTATGAAGAATGTTCAGATACTTTCGTCAGCCATTGTATTTATTTAACACATTTTACATAAACGATTTCCCAATTTCAGATACGCGCATCGTACGTTTCCTTAACTTAACCAACTCCTACTACAATTATTAAGTAGAACTACCTCCTGATTTCATGCTCTATGAAAAAATTCTGATACGCTAAGGGCACGAAAAAAGTTTCGGTACCACTGCACCAACTATTTACTACAGGGCGAGTTCGAGCGTTGGCAATCTACAGAGCAAGCACTATCGTCATTCACAAGCAAAATTGACGCATTTGCGGTAAAGGTGAGATTACGAACCTTAGACAGAACCGCGAAAATACTGGGAAAGATGTACGACACGAGTGGAATCGAAACGGCCTCGTCACGAGGAAAAGGTAGCGCCGCGGAGGATACTTAGGAGCAGGTTTACGGCACATACGTTGCATTATATAGGAGGACGCGGCGTACATGGCCGTGGAACGCGGCGACACTGCACTGCAGTAAAGTGCATCCTAAGCCTAGCGCATCTGTGACCACTCTCGGGGTCGCAGTGCCCGCTCCTGGTATTTATTATTCAACCGGTGCAACGTGGCGCCGACCTGCGACTACTTTCCGCTGCTCTCGTCAACGAGCCACTCCGGGATTTTTCGATGGGACCGTCTGTTTTCCTACGTCTCTGCTGCGTTTCCCCTTCGTCGCGTCGCGATTCTGTATCACAACCGTGATACTCGTCGTTCACTTTTATGGCGATCGTGGCTCGCGTCCCCTCGTCACGATTCTGAATCGGTTATCGAATCTCCTGCGACGTCGTTGAAATCGCAACGCTCGACACACACGTGAGGATTTTTCAACCAGATGAGATTTTCCTCACCTCGTGCGCTTGGATTTCCCTCGTTTTCCAAGCTACGTTTCAAAGTTTATTTTCCGTCCGATATTTTCTTGGGTTCTTGTGTCGCATAAGGTTATTTCATATGTATGACGGTTTTTTCTATATATATTTATATTCATATACGTTAAATGCAAATGTTAGCCTGAAAGCGTGAAATCCGTTAAAATTTGATACGAGTAGAGAAAAATAGTTTTATTAAGGATCCTTACCGGCAATGTTAGCTTTAACCAGTTATAATTTATTATTAATTTCATGTTATTCGTTATTTTAGAAACAATCAAATAAAAGATTTAATAGATAATCTTTTTATTTGTAATGACCTTGATTCTTCGTTAAACTTATATAAATTATTTTTAGATTTTAGAAACTACCAAGAATAAATTAATTGATATAAAATTCAATGATACGTCAGAGTGTGAGTTTTAACTGTAAGAGAAATAAATATCTACATAAATATTGGTAATTAATCATTAATCATGAACTAAATTCTTTTTTCTCTATTCCGCTGTTTATAATTGGATTCTTAGAAAATCCATATTAATTATACGACGATCTAATATTCGACTTCACAATTCGGACCCGATGCTATTTTGGGATGTAACTGCTGAAATGTTTCCTGTTTCAAAATATGTTTCAAAATATAACAACATTCCAACAACGGGATTACAAATATTCAACTATAATTGAAACGTCTGTGCTCTTTTACTTCAACAAAAGTTTGGATACTTTTATTGTAACTGGATCAAAGATCCAATCAAATATCTGGCGAACGAAAGTAAACTGAGAATTCAGCTCACAATATCCTCCGGTTGATCAGGTTTACAAACGCAAGCTGAGACATAGAAGGGACGCAGTTAACTAACTGGTACTCGATTGGGGAAATCGAGCTTCCTGCACCATACGCGAAGCCCACGATATTCGGTGGATTGGCTTTCCCGATAATAGGTACATAATATACCTGCTGGGTATTCCAGCGCGAATGCACCGAATTGATTTAAGCTTCCTCCGCGTTTTCCTTCCTTCTCATTTATCCCCCTCGGCCACCCTTTCGAATCTAGGCAACAGCGGTTTAGTTCGATCCCATAGCTGCAGGCGACTTTCTAGAGTCAATCGAAACTTTGGGGTTTTGTTCGACGTATACGCAGGTTTGCGTATTATCACGGTATCCAAAGATTCAAGATCCCATTCCTAATATTATACAAGATTTCAGCTACTACGACGATAGGGGTAGATAGGAGTAACAAATATAATCTTTTCGTGAGATCGAAACATCAATGTAAAATTATAGCAGACATTTTATGGATATAATAATAACATATCTGTAATATAGTATATAATATTAATAAAATGTAATGTAATATAATATAATGTATGTAGATATACTACTTTGTTATGTAAAACATTTTGAGACTTTAATAGTCGTCTAATGGGATTATCAGGATTATGTTGTTAAAGTCAGAGACACATCTGAAGATATACGTAAAGGTTAGAAGACATAATATATCTGCAATGTAATATAACATAATGTTTGTTTAGTTATGTAAAACATTTTGAAACTTTATTAGCTTTCTAATGGGATTATCAGGATTATGTTATTAAAGTCAGAGACACATCTGAAGATATACGTAAAAGTTAGAAGACATAATATATCTGTGATGTAATATATAATATTAATATAATATAATATAATGTAATGTATGTAGATATACTACTTTGTTATGTAAAAGATTTTGAAACTTTATTAGCTGTCTAATGGGATTATCAGTATTATGTTGTTAAAGTCAACGAACAAATCTGAAGATATACGTAAAAGTTAGAAGATATTTATAGAGTACGTACATTTCGTAAAAGTCACAAAAGTATTCTCTACAACATGAATAATCGTCTCTGTAGAGATATAATAATGACAATAGATCTTTGTAAAGTGATAATAAATATTCTGTAACTTCTGTGTACATTTTCAAATTTATTGGTACACCAACGTGTCTACATACTATTTGCCCAATGTCAAGATAATAAAAATGTTGTATAGTCGTGATACTGTGTAGAATTGAAAGATCTTATTAAGAATTATGTTTTGTGAAGATTAAATGTTCAACAAAACATGTCGTCTATTTTATAAAATTGATATGGTAAGCTGTCTTTTGAATAATAAAACAGGCAAATTAAAATAGAAAGCGTTACTGCCATGTGCTTCAAAAAGGAATGTAATTTTCATAATATTTCATAATTTTCATAATAGTAGCAAATACATAAAAGTATTTCTAAGAGAACGCGGAACTTGCTAGTCAATCCTAAATCCAGAATGTCATCAAAGTTCCATAACTCCTGTATTTTATTATATAGGTCCCTTGCCTCTATTGTGTCACCATCTTGCTCTAACGACTCTAGCATAGCATCTTAGAGTCCCATGACTCCATTATCTCGTTATTTGAGTCCCATGACATTAATGTATCATGGCACGAACCCCCAATTTTACAATACCAATATTCGACTTTTAAGATTTTAATATGTCGTTACTTGGGTTTCATGATTCTGGTGTCTTATTAATTCGGCATGATAATTTCAAAATAGTTCCATTCAGATTGCGAAATTTCATCCAAGTCATAAATGTTCATGTTGACACTAACGAAGTGGATAACAGCACGGTTCCAATAAAATTCAACGAATCTGAGTTTTACCTAGCGAGGTCTGACTCGGACGTTGTCACAACAATTTTAGAAGTTCGCGTTAACGTAATCGTGCTAATGTAGATTTTCGTATTATTCGTATGAGTCATTTGCCTACATTCTGTACGTGCTATGTGCATTTATGTATCCGTCTGTTTCATGGCTAATTATTTTAATTTATACTCGCGTGCACTCAAATATGCATGCATGTTTAAAGAACGCGTATTCCGTAATACGAGTAGTATACATCGCGTCGCCTATTATTATGCAGATTATGGTTTATTCTTGCGCGTTATATTTTACTTACTAAGAAATTTTATCAGTTCCTGTCATTTTCTGCTCATTTATGTTTACACCTATCTAGCGGCGTTTCAAAGTTTTCGATTATCCGAAAGTTGAAACAATTGACGGAGGAATGTTTGAAGTATTCTTAGCTTGGCGTCTCTAGGAAGTTTGATCTTTTCTCTCGCCAGGAAAAATAAAGAAAGTTTCTTAAGCCTTGACCCGTCATTGCACATACACCTTTCTTCTGTTTTGAAGAGCTAAAGCAGAAAAAGCCTTCTGACGTAAAATTAATTAAAACTTCGTTAACGGTTGACGCATATCCTTCTGGGGGGTTTGCGTGGAAAATCATCGTCGTCTACACGCGAATCCGGTTTGTCGAATGAAAAGGAACATTACCGATTTATGCCTTTTGATTCGTTACGGTTATGTTTTTCCGTGTTGCAGCAAAGAACGCTGATGATAATCTCGTAAGTCCTTGAGACGGTGACAGAAGCGAAACCTTTTCGCCATTCCGGCTTAACAACTCTAACTATCCGTTGGAACTGCGGTCGTTGTTAAATTAAACTCTTTGGTGCAACTTACGGAGATTCTTGGCAAATCATTCAATTATTTCTCGTTTGTTCGCTTCCTCTGTATCAAGTTGCTATAAATGTGCGTTTATAGTATTTTTAAGACGTTCGATGATATCGTATCATGTTTTGTTGTTTGTTATATTTATAGAAAACGTTAAAATTCCATGATCTCTTTACGGAACGTTCGTCACATATCAGCTCCGTATGATTATTTAATTTTGTAACACTTGGTAAGGACTCGTATCTTCGATCCAACGACGTATAACTCAACGCAATGAGCTGGAACGATGCCATTTTACCGCACAATTTCGCGTAGCACGAGAGAAATGGAAACGCGAGAGTTCGCACGATTATTTACTCGCCTAATAGCCGTCACCAAATAGGAATATTAAGAAGCGTGTGGTCGTGTACGTAATATCAAGACATTTCTCTTGCGCTGACCTGTACTTTGCCTTGATCGTCGTTGAATATTACATTATAATATTATTTGACGTTCGTTGAACATTATATTGTCATATTGTTTTATCTTTTATGAATTTCTGATTAATTTCATTTCCATCGATAATCGTTTTTCATACTTAGTTGGCAGTTAAATCCTCGATTGTAAATTTAATAAACGATTTCAAGAGCAACAAACTTTCAGCTAAAACAGCTACTATGCAAGTTTGCGTACCAACATCAACTCTTCATCTAATGCAATAATAACTCGCTGATCTAGTAGCTTCACTTCGGTTGCGCTGCACCCCCAAAATCTCGTTACACATCATACAGAGCTCCCTTAAATTTCATTACAGTTTATGTACACAGTGCGTGTTTACATCGCGTATCTATCTTTCCGACAACTTCACGCGCGCAACTAGAAATCATTTCAGCGTATATTCTCACCGAGGTTGATCTTTTACCCTTGTCGTAGGATGCATTGCATTATTTGAGTTGAACGAATCTTAAACACAACATAGAGCATGTTGGCAATGCTTTTACAAAATTATTTAACATAATTCTTTATAAAAGAAGCGATCGAATTTTACAAAATGATACATATATATATATATATATATAATTTGAGAGAATATTTTTGAATAAATGGAAATTATTTTGGCGAATAATATCATGTATTGTAAGTTGAAAAGAAACGAAAGAAAACATTGTTTTGCTATATAAACCGAAAAATACAAGAGCTGTCCACAAGATCTATTTATCTTATTCCTGTCTCTTGTAGGATATAAAACATATTGGAGAAAGAAATGCACGAGCATAGAGAAATCATTGGATACAAAATAATGACAATACGGGTTATTTTGAATTTTTCTGGCCAAACTACACAAGCATCGTCTATAAATAAAAATAAGAAAAAGGTAAATATTTACTTATAACTTTATAGTAAGATTTTATGCATGTATAATATCGTTTTTATTTTCACTTGTAAATCGTGCTCCTATAGTTCGCGTAGGAAAACTGAAATCGCTGTAATCAAATTATGCACAGCTGTAGATTGTAGCTAGTTGAATATGAATTAGATAGGGTAAAATATCAAGTATCAGCCAGTTTAAAGTATTAACGTCTGACAGATATCGGCTTAGCAAGCCAATGCTTTTAATCAAAACGCATAAGAAATGCTCATCGGTTCGAATAAATCTGGTCGCCCACGGTTTCGTCAGAATCATCTCCGAAATTCCTTTTACGGTATACGTTCTTCACCGTGAAATCTATTTATCTCGGATATCTAACGACTATTCGGGATGTATCCCCGAGAATTTAGGCGAATATACAATCGAAATATCGATGTAATGAAAATGGGGACCAGGCGTGCGTATAATTAATTAATACTCGATAGCTGGTACCTCGAAACCTCACGGTTAATTATCACCGCCACCATAATTCCGGTGCTTAACCCTTGTGAGCTCCTAACATGGGATAAGATGGCCTTGGAGCGGGCCACTTCACCGCCATTACGATTGATCGATTCTGTTAATGGAGTATCAGACACCGGCAAGCATAATTCCGTTAATTGCGAGCACATCGGTTACGTGTGTTCATTTCGACGCGTCGACTTTACCGGCTACATTAATTAAACACGTTACAACCGCCTGGATAGCTTAGCCACCAACGGACTTTATCGTATTTAATATGCGATGGAGGGCTCGCGAAATTTATGGGGTTTGATGTTTGATTAATTTCTCGGGCGACGTTCGTTCCTTCGTTCGGTTCGTTCATTGGCAAGCAGCTCGTAAGATCGCCGCCGAATTTCACAAGCCTATTAATTAACGATCACCCTCGATTCCCAAAGCCTCTCTCACTCTCGGTTTTGCGTTAATCACGTTGATAAGCTGCTTTAGATCGTGTTGACTCTAATCCTGACGGTCGGATACGTTGTTACACATGGAAAGGATATAGTGCGGAACGAGAAAGTGGTAGCGATGTATAGTTTCTGGAAATGTATAGAAAATGGCTAAGAGATGATAATATCGTGTTACGTTAATTATGCGGAGTATCGTTTCGTAGAAGATAATCAGAAAATTGGAAATTGCATTTAATCCTACAAAGAGAATAGGACAAGCTTGTTATGTAATTGCACGTTGCATTGGTAGATTTATACTACCTATTTAAAATTGAAATTGATCTCAATAACTTTTCAATTGTTTGATCTATGCTACTTAAAGCATTTATAAACCATTAGGAGTTGTAAATCTTACACATCGTCTGATACTGATAGATTCGAACTACTTAAAGCAGTATCGTCCGACGTTGCTATACTTGTACTACTTAGAACTTACGTCTTACTGCTTGATCATACAATTACTTAAACTAGACGACTTAAAATTAACTCAAACATACGATTTTATATTTTTTGATACATATATTTTCTAGCGAATTGACTTCAAGTATTTGCCTAGTATACACTTGTCTATGTCTACTTATCTCGTGTCTAAGTTTGTACTTATCACACCGAGCAATGGGAAATATTCGATAGAATAGCACTAATACTCGCGTAAGATAAAATTCATTACTTTAGAACGATTAAAAATGTTTTCCATTTTGTTCAACTCGTAATTATGCTCTTCGTATCGACTAACATTTTTACGAACACAATTTTGCAATAACAATTTCTTTAAAATGCACGATCGATTTTATGTAATCTCAATCCATATGCAAAATCCGAGCGCACTGAAATCAGATATTTAAATTCGATTTTTTCATAAACACTGTCTCGTATCAAAAAATGTTATTCTATATTTTCAATCTCAGTTTTCACGTAAATCCATCCGTTTCTGATTGCATCATCGGTTACAGGATAATCTCTACATTTTCTATTTTCTTTCTTCCAGCCCATGTTTCCAATGGATTTCATGAAACGTAAAAATTCTTCGACTACAAAGAGAAAGCGACAAACGACCGGTAAAGCTTCATCGCCGAATAAACGGAAACGGAAATGGACGTGGTTACAGCGAGTAGGTGCACACGTGGGTATCACGAGCGTTCGTTACATCGTCAGGGGGCTCGTGACGACTTTTCCGTCGAGGCGTTAACGCACAGCGAACGTGTTACCTTCGTAAGTATAATACCGCTTATTCATGCCTCCTTGGCGTCGCTGAATCGGCGACGTTACGTGGCGTTGCGCGCGCGACCTCCGCACACGTACACGTGGCCGCGTGACGGTGAATGCGAAAACGCGCGAGCTGGTCCTTCTCTTCATTCATGTGTCCTCGAGTGTCGGGATCCTTATGTATACAGGCATGCTTTTCAGCCACGGATTTAATTTAGATTCGCGTCCAGGCCGGCACGACGCCGACGAGGAAAGGCAAGTGAAACGAAACGCGGGAAAAAGTAAATTAGGCTGCGGCCTAATGACGTGACAAACCATCGCCCTTTGAATATGTCCCGTCGTAGGTATTTCTTAATGAGTATCTCGTCTACTCACCTTTCGAATCCTCTCTTTTACTTCTATCCCTTTCTCTGTCTCCTCGCGGTTACCTTTTTACATCTTCTTTCCAACTTTTCATAGCCCCGTGAAATCGTTTTATCGTCGACTCGGGCTCGTTCCGATCTCGACACCGAGAGCTTTTCGTTTTTGAGACATTTGGAATTGTTTTGAGATGACTTTCCTTCGTCGAGTATTTTTGAAAGAGAACGACTAGCTTTATTGGGTGTTATTCGTTGGGTTTAATTATTTATTAACGAACAAATCTATTTTGTGGTAATAAAAAGAAAATGTTACGTAGATTGCGGAATGCTAAATTATCGGTTGTAAAACGATTAAAGTTTAACTGACTTTATGCAGAAGCGAGTCGTAATAAGTAGAATGTTTGGAAAGAAATACACAAGAAGAATACAAAATAAAGTAAAACACACGTCATTAATATTTAGTACGCGAAACAAATCTTTATTCAGGTTGCATTTTTTAAATTGTGTTAATAAAGATACGATTAATCTAATATAATATAAAAAAAAAATACAGTATAATTCCGTTTATATGAACTGCGTTTATTTCAGTCGAATTTTCGTCTTTAGTATTTATTTGAACGTAAATTCATTTTACATGAACTGGAATTGTGTAAATTATCTCTCATCAAATTCATATAAACGGAATTTTACCGTTATTGTAATGGGTGACATGGGTAACATGATTGATATACAGTGAGTGACTGTTCCTTTTTTTACTACATCATCCCTGTTGGATCGGTAGATTAAAAAATATCTTTGGTCTTAATGAGTCGCAATTTCAATATCCTTTCTCAACGATAATTTGTCCAAAGTATTTTTTAAATAATTCGTTTAATATATCTCGTTGGATAATAAAATAAGTGTATATTTCTTAGGTTTCTTGTAATTTTCATTTTGTCTTATTTTTTTCCTCCTTTTTCTTTTTTTAGCACATGATAATTTGTACTGAGAGTTGTTTTCAACCTGGTACGAAATTTATTTTCCTTTCCCATTTAAATGTTGTGTTTAATGGTCCGTGTTTGATATAACCAGACGTCACGAGAATGAGGAAAGCCATACTAAACGAAAGTTAATTGGTTTCACTTAATTAAGAAAATATTATCAAATGAATATTTTCGAGTTTCTACTTTTTTTTTTCAACTGACGGGTCACCTCGAGTGCTAGCGGTTAAATTAAAAATTGTGTCGTGGAAATTGCATAGATCTCGAAAGATATCGCTCTAATTAAAAAATCAGTTCAATTGGCCTTTATGGAGCCGCTTGCGTCCGGTATCGAGCGATAGAGGACAACATCGAAGAAAGAAAATAAAAAAGTGGAAAAGTGGAAAAGTAGTATCACTTCGCTGCTAACAAAGAGAACTATGGTAAATTACGCCATTCACCCCGTACACACAAGATTTTCATTTCTTCTCGGGTAACTAGTCTCTCATCGTCATCTCCATCGATGAAACTTTATATTAAGCGATCATATCGATAAAAGTAATTATAAATAAAGCTTGTTACAGAAATAACTTCAGCACGGTTTACTCGTTGTCGAATTAATAACTTGTCAATCCAATAAATTGAGGGAGAAAAAGAGAGCGGCAGGGCGATAGAAGAGCGAGGGGAGGATGATGTTAAGCGTTTATTAAATCAATTCGGGGCCAGAAAACGCGGAACACCGGGGCGCAGGATCGCATTACGAAGAAAATATATTTTCCTCCGCAGCGTCACTGCGCCAACCTATCAGGGTCGCGAGGCGGTGCAAGGTGGTAATTGCCAATTAACTGTAATTAATTCATTGAGCCAAGTGGCAGTGATCAAGCCAACCATATCTCCGTCCCCGGGAACTGGTCCTAACGATCCAGGATCGGTTTCCGGCCAATCGAATGCCGAGGAAACACGATTTGACAAATTTAAAGCGGCCCGTTTATCAATTTACATATTTCAACGACCATTTAAGACGGCGTTCTCATCGATCCAATTTCGGACGCTTGCACGAAACGTTGTAAACTTTATTTTTCACCTTAATCGCTTTGATACGATTCAGATCGTGGTTCGTTTATTATTATTTCTATTACAATAGACGATCTCCCTGGTAAAATTTGGCGATAGAATCGAGAAGCTTTCTAAAAAAAAAAAAATGATTTGCAAATTTATGGTAAATAGAAAGTATTGGAAAATTCGTAGACATCTTTTATAGAATTGCGTTATGTGTGTTATATTGAAAATTTTGGACTTTTATTGGTACTGTAATGGAACTCGACTGTTACGATTAATTGTTCGATCGTGTAAAATTGTTTCGTTATTGACTATTTTTATTAGTTATTTTATGTATGCTTTGGTCCGGTTCCAAATAAAATACAGCAGGTTATGTCTCGAAGATTGTCTCTGTTTTATATTCGCTCGAATTTTCAGCTTATATATCGAATACAGCTTATAATGCAGCAGCAACTTTTGTTTCCCGTAGAGGTGAATGTTCCGCGAAAGCGTGGGTGCGAATAACAAGTGTCTGGAATAAAAGATCGCGTAGGTTCGGGTTTTCTATTCCAGATGAATTGTGTAGGCGAAGTCAGTGAATTCGAGGAATAAACGTGATTTTATACACAGTGAACGAGAAATGGGAATAATTTTTGGAATGCCCCGTAATTAAAGCAGCTGACTGCACTTTGATTTTCCGTGCAATAATTTCTTGCTTTTTTTTTCTTCTACGTTCTCAATGAAACTATTTAAATTCACCAAGCTCGTATAACATGTGCAACGTATAAGCGAACGAATCTTTCACGTCGATATTCAATTTCCTGTGTTAACTCGAAGAAGAATAACCAAAAATTTCAAATTCTCTCTCTACTTGTTCCGCGTTCAAATTTTCTCGAAATTTTCTTTTGTCGATCGATCAATCATGTCGCGGCCATTGTTCACCCGCAGAGAAATAGTCGCTCCGTTTCGGCGATCGTGGACTATATTTAACGAGCCGGAGATCGGAAGCACGCGAATAAGAAGACGCTGGGCGCGAACGATTCAAAGTATCGTTAGAGAAGTGGAAGATCGAAGTGGCAGCATTTTCTTGCCAGTTTTTGCTCCTCACAATGGGACACGCCAGGAAATAGGATCTACGTGTCTCGTAACCCAGTTTCGTGGATCATTTTGCTTTTGCACGAAAAGTCGATTGTCTCTCTTTCACGGCGTTCGTCTCTCGATACTTCTGTTGTTTTTTCCCCCTTTTGAACCCTAGAACGGAAGAATCGTCGCAGTCGTTCAATCGAGACGATTAACGATTACAATGCGATCAGTCGACCGACGTATTTATCGCAACACAGTTTCGTTTTCGATACGAGGCGAGAATATAATTCTTCCTCATCCCCGAGGAAAGTGGTTATTCATTCGAAGTTTCCATTTGACACCCCGTTTCTAATTGGTCCGGAGAATACCTGGCTGGGAGTTCCGGAAGGACCTTTGTCTGGCTGGCGCAGAGGCAGAAAAGAAAGACACGGAAAATGGAATGCGCGGATACATCCCGCCTCCGTCTATTTTTCTCGCTTTTCTTTCGCGTTTCCTCGCTCCCTTTTTTCTCTCTTTTCATTCCCACCGTCCTTTCTCTCTTCGCCGTTTCCTCTGTCCTTCTTCGTCGTTTCTTTCATCGTCCACGCCCTTTCTTTTCTCGTTTGAAACTAAAGCTCGCGGGACGAGCGCTTGAAAATCGCAAATTGCACTCGATGCGCCGATCCTTCAGAATTGAAAGCAAATATTTTGAAAAAAATCGTCGCGCCTCAGGGCTGTTAAACGCCATCGGAACGTTCTCCCCTGTTTTCACCAATTTTTTACTCTATCCTTACCTGTTTTTCTTTCATTCCTCTTCCCTTTCCCGGCCATGGCCCTTTCCTTAACGAGATAACTGCGCCGGCAAGTGACGTTCGCCGTTCAGCGAAGTCGTCCCTTTTTGAGCGTCGCTCGCTTTTCCAGTGTTCACCTGGTAATATTTTAATACCAGAGCTGACGAAAGAGGAAGTTTCATGGAAATGAGCGTGAGTAATTCTGACTAAGAAATAAGAGACGACGATGGTGGATCTCTCGCCTTTTAAAGTTAATTTGTTGACCTTTTCTAAAATGTATCTCACGTAAGCTATTGAGTTTTTATGAAACGGATTTTCGTTAAAGTAGCGTGATAACGATAACGTGTTTGTAAAGATAATTTCTTTAATTAAATACGATTGACGACATAATTATAGTAACTTTATAAATATAATAGAAATCAATAGAATAGCTCTCAAATGTTGATAAAATGTTGATAAAACGAAAGTAACGATAAGATTTGTTTTATTCTACTTTTCTGTGATTTGTTTCGGTTGCACGTGTTGTAATCTGTTCGTGTCTTCTTGAGTTCAACGAGAATCGATTTTTATTTTCGGAGCTACTTTGTTTTCGCGCGTTTCTTACTGTTTACCGACGCTCAAAAGCTCGGAGCACATATCACTGTCACTTATTGTTAAAAATTCATAAGATCTTTTTGCTCACCCTCTGAGACCAGAGAATTTATGATCTACACACTTTTCTTGCATATATGTTGATATGGGACAAGGGAAAAAGCTCGTTTGCATATAATCTATTATATGAGTACGAGTACGTGAAATTTTATTTTGACATCTCGCTAATGTTTACACGATGTTCATACGATTTGTATGATTCTGAGAAAACCATATTATTTTTTTATTTTAAGCAAACGTATATCACACGAGAAATATCTGATCAATGGCAAACAAAATAATACTATTTTTATAAAAATTTTCTATACACTACAGTTAATCGTTTCGCGTTCAAACATCTTCATAAATGATCCTATAAAATGTGATATACAAGTTCAAGGAATATTACGTTCAAATCATGATCATTTATCAAATCAAACATCACGTTCCATCAAAATAATCTTGTACTGTTTTAAACAGAATTTATCATATTTTAAAAAGATATTATGTTCGGCTGGAAGCTTGCATTTTATCACAAGCTTCGTTAATTCAAATTGGTTAATTCAAATCTTCAATCTTTCGCGATCTACTTACTAGACAGGACGATATTTAAAACGTAAACATGATTATGCATTATAGTAATCTATATCACACACATACGGTTCTATACTCTGTATGAATATTTATATCTCTCTATCATACTTACAATATCCCAAGAATTAAGAAAGAATATTTTTTTAATGGAATTCAAATGCTAAGAATTACCAGATGAATTACTATACCGTTCCTAGAATTACTATGCAAATTTTGTCAGTCGTCATCCTTTTTCGAATTCTTAAATTACTTTGTTTTTATTACTTCTGCTACTTTATATTCCACCACTTTTTAATCTTCCTATTGCTATTATTCGCGAATCATAAGAAAATACAGAAAACCACGAACTAGCAGAATTCGTCTGAAGGGAATTTTTGATCGTCTTCGACCACGACCATCGCACCTCGTATCTTAGCCGAAATAAAGTTTCACGTTGCACAGGTGGAAGCACGGTTGTCAGGCAGCCGCGTCATGACCACGTTCTTCGCATTTAGTAGGACGTCCGTCCTGTCGCGCGGTTTCCAGAATTTTTCTGGTTGGCCGTGAATCGGTTTTAGCCCCCTCCCCCCTCCCTTCTTCACTCACGACGATCGAGCGAGCCGAATGCAGAGGACCACACACGTACGTATGTACGTAAGTAGGTATCTCTGCTATGAAGAGCGACCGGGTCGAGTTGGCCAGGATGGCAGCCATGTAAATAGGCCAGCGGCATAATTTATACCCGTCATGCCTAGGAACGGGAGAGCTGGCGCGGGTCTGCTGGGATCCAAACTGTCGGCCGAAAAGCTGCAGAACACGCACGGCTTGTCGGATCACGACTAACACGCTCTCCGTACTTTTTATTCGGTCCCCACGCTATCCACTCTTGCCCTGCCCCTCTCTGTTCTCTCCTCTCTCCTGACAAGAATTCATCCGCGCCTCTTCTCCGTGTCTCTGCGTTTTACCGCCAGCTACTCGAGCATGGTTTTTTTATCGCAACGTTTCCCCATTCACCATGCCACCGCCGCTGTCGATGATACCGAAGAGAATATTTTTTCTCCCGGAGAAACATATCGGGCTCTGCTCGAGAGCACTCGTCCTTGTACTATGGTTTTTGCTTCGCTCCCTTTTTCTTTGTGTCACTGTATGAACGATTCCCAACGGTTGAAGAGTCCCTTCTTGTTCCTGTTGGATCTACGAGCCAGAGCTTCTGAATCGTCCAACCCAAGCATCGTCTCTATTCACTTACGGTATCAACTGAATCATCGATTCTCCCCGATGTTTTTTCCTGTCGCGAAAAGAACCCAGCTGAAGGAGGGAGGGGGTGCGCCCGCTAACGAGGGGTAATTAGAATCGACGACAAAACCATGGCACGCAGTTAGAACAGTTTGTAATGGAGATTAATCGATCTTGAGGGCGACCGCCGTGGTATGATTCCCGCGAAGGCACCCTCTGCTCGTTCGAGGTGCTCCATATTCGGCCGAAATTATCCTCGCCCTACGGTGCCGTTGCGAGGTGGTGGCAGAAGACCGAGGACATCGCGAAGGGGAAGCTGGAAATTCAGTAAGGGCGTCGGGAAAAAAAGAGAGCAACGCGTCGAACAACGACGTAGCGCGCTAAGTAAAGCGTACCAAAAAAAGCGCGAGTCAAAGCGAAGCAAAGCGAAGATGATGCGGCGGGAGAGGGTGGCCGGATGGGATGGGTGGGTATAGGCCACCGATAGAGTTCGGTGGAGAGAGGACACGAGGGGCTGAAAGGAGGATTGGGGGAAGAGGGTAGGAGAATAAGGTGTATCAGGGCGAGGCAACAAACGGGCCTGGCGCGGAGAGCTGGTGAAAGAGAGGGCGCCTGCGGGTAGTTCGAGGGGGTTGTAGAGAGCTATGACGTCACTAGGAGCGTCATACCGCCACCCCTTCCACCCTCGATCAATGACGCGACCTTGCCGCCCTTCTGCTCCCTCCTCCGCCCTCCGCGACCCACGATTCTCCACGTTACCCCTTCGGGCTGAACTAACCCGTCCCAGTACTCAAAGGGGCGGCGGCTGTTTCTGCAACCTGGCAACCCTGTCTATATTTAGCATCCATTCCATTCCCCACCAGGGATCTCCTCTTCGCGTTTCTCTTTCCCTCTTTCTCCCTCCTGCCTGCGAATCTACTATTCCCCGCGTAGAATTCTCGACTCTTCGTTTCTTCCCTTTCTCCGTTGCACTCGATCAACCCGCTTCTGCGTCCTTGTCACCCTCGTACCGTATTCTCTTCGTTATTCCCGCGGCTTCTGCTGCGTCACAGTCTCTCTTCCACTCCGTCGCTCTTCGTTATTCTCTAGTTTCGCGCTCTCTTACTCTCGTACCATCTCCGTTCGTTTCACGTAGCCTGAGCAGCGTGTTTCCCTCTGACGAGGCAACGATATAAACAAGCGGCCTGCGCCGGCGTCGACCGCGGGAGGCGGCGGCTCGAACGACGCCCGATCAACAGACACAACTAAAGAGAGGCCCGGGTTACTCGTCTCCCGCATCCTCTTCCTCGTTCTAGGCCTCCACGGGATCGCTGCTTGCCGATAGAAACTCGTTGCATGAGATCGTTTCACGAGGTCACGCGTGACTCTTCGTTCAGACGCTGACAACCAAATCTTTTGTAGAATTACTTTTCCTTTCTAGCGAGGTACGTACTTGTTGCGAAGTTATATCTGAGAACGAAGAAGAAGAAGAAGAAGAAGAAGGAGAAGAAGAAGAAGAAGAAGAAGAAGATCCGTTTGTAACTGGACAGTTGGGCGCAGAGAAAGAATTTTGTTTATGGTGCTATTGCGGGACATGCCGTAGATTTTACGAGGTGGCTATATTGAGATGTAGATAAGAGGAAGAACGATTCATCTTGAACGGCCAGACTATCGATAAACCGGCGCGATAATTCTAGATGATCGTGTCAGCTCGATAGGCGGATCTTCTAAATTTGCTGCGTAACGTTCTTGCCCTTTCCATTCAATTCCGTATACGTCCATCGAGTTCGATCTTTGTCTTTTCGCGATCGTTTAGATTTATCTGGAGCTACTCTCTTGGTCCGCGATTTGATAAATATTTTATTATATATATGTATTGGATGATAAATATTTTGTAACTTCAGTGTTCTTGTCATTCGATAGAATTGGAAAGAAACGTTATATATTTCAAAGCAACAAGATTGAAAGATAAAATAGAAATAGACGAGAACAAGAATATAAATTCCTAAAATAGAGTGCGAGGGAGAATCCTTCATATGGAACAGAATAGAAATAATAATATTTGACCTAATAAAATAGCTGGAAACGGAAGACCATATTTTGAAAGGAAATAGGATTATTGTTATTTAGTATAACTAAAGGACTATGGCACAAAAGAACTCTCTTATTATGTCTTATTCACAGAAGTAAGCATCGTTATCATCCATAGCATCCTACAATTCCTTTCCTCCGGACTTCTCATTACCTTCATACGATACCAACGATCCTAAATCCAACATAATTTGAACATCAACCACTGTAATTGTTTATGCATTCATGGGAAATTTATAAGTGCAGAAACGCGCAGAATGCACAAACACCGAAAAACACTTAAATACCCGAATTTCTCATAATATCTAACGGATGAAACAATTCGCTGCTTGAATTCTATTTATTTGATTATATTCGCGAAAGTATGAAGTCGCATAAAGATATTAGGTCAAACGATTATCTGAATACTCTGACTAAACTACGGCGTTTATGAACTTCTAGCAAACTGAGATAGACGCAAGGATGCACAGAATCCACCGAACATACAAAACTATACGAAACATCCAAGGTACAGTACTCGTTCGAAAATTTGACCCACGAAAAACCTTTTTGCTTATCTAATTTCATTTCTTTTATTGTACCGAGTTAAATAATAAATTCGCTCGTCTTTCGCTACCGTATACATTTCGAAGAATATTATGGAAATTCTTCGAAGATTGCAAAAAGTACATTTGTTTGTATTGTTTGATGACAGATATATATTAAGGAGAAAAAGTAAGATAGACAAGTTACCCCTTGATTGCGTAAATCTTATGCAACAGTAATAAAACTCGACGTTCCAAGCAAACACCCATAAACTTGTTTTCACACTTGATATTTATAAAAATATGAATTCCCATAAGCATACGCGATCTAACCGCAACACAATCGTTTCTGCAAATCGTGAAATATAAGGTGAGAATGATCGGGTCATTCCAACCGGCGCCTACCTCAAACCACTCTTGCTACATTCCAGCGCGATAAACTCGTTCCTCCGCAGCCCCACTTCCGAATTCCAACGCGCTAGGTGCCCGTAAAAATTCGACCGATTTAAATTCAAGCCCCGGCAGCTTGGCTGGCTTGGCCGTCGCGTTTTCACCAGGTAGACGAGTCGGGATCGATACGCGTTCTGCCGCTTCCGTAGGAAGTTCGTTTAAATTATCATGATTAATGTTTATCGACAAGCTCATCATAGTTGGTGTATATAATACATCTGGAGCGGCGCGTCTCGTCCTGTGATTGGCTCGCATCGATCGCGGTGCCGCTTCGTCGTTAGCATGTGAATGAGGCAGAAGCGAGTCGTTCGAATTCAGCTACGCTCGCCATGGATAGCGGCGGAGAGTACGAGCGGGAGGGAAAGGAAAGGACAGCGGGATCCATCGATCACCTGCCATTTGGCTGAAATAATTCGAATGCAAATGAGCCGCGGAACAGACGACACAGCGGGGAAGAACCTTTACGAGCACGAGTCTCGCGATGGTCATCCCTCGTTCCAGGTAAATCCAGGTCCGATAGGTGAAATTAGTACGCCGCACGTGGCCGTGGTCTCGCGTGATCTCCATTTCGAACGTTCTTTCGAGAAATTTTCCTTGTACCTTCGTCTCATCGTTATTTCGTATCTGATCTACGTGTCACGTGTTCTACTATCTGATGTTTCGGTTTCGGTGGTAAAAGGAAAGCGAGAGAGAAAGTGAGAGAGAAAGAGAGAGAGAGAGAGAGGGAGAGAGAGAAAGAGCAGCGGCATCTTGTGTTTGTGTTCTAACGCTCCTTCTGCCAGACTTTGACGCAAATAGCTCTTCAGCGACGCTCGGTACACAGCAGGTTGGTTGCCTTTGACTGTATCGGTCGTATTAGTCTGCATTAGCTAAATTAACGTGGTACGTTCGTGGAATTGAGTATGATGGGAGATGATCGAGAGATGTGGCTGCTGTTTACATTGCCTTGATCACGGTGCTTGTGTACAGATTTTAGGTAATTAATGATTTACAGACGGACTGTAGATGCTCCTTCGTTGATTGTCACTGCGTTTACAGATTCTTTTCTTATCTTTATTGAGATATCTATAATTTTATGTGCTAGACTAGATTAGCTGCGTAGTAGTGATACATGTATGTGAATATCAGTGTGTGGAAGTATGTGTGCGCGCGGCGTCTCGAAAACAAAGGAATGTAAACGGTTCAGTCGGTTACCAGTCGGATATGGAAGAAAATGCTGAGACGCGTGCAAGTGTGTATCGATGAATATCTTTGAAATCGTTTAACAAACAAATATATAATTATTCTAATATAAATTCCAAGTGTAAATTTAGCGTTCCTATACCATTATTTCGGCTATTAAGATCCAAAATTCTCAACAATCTTCGTTCCTTTAGACGTGATCTAGTTCCAGCAAATTCATTCTCGATGCTCTGTATATGATGGATATTAAAAACAAATAGAACCGTCTGACGATAAAATAGCAGATGTGTGTTATTCTTTAGACATTATTCAAGACAGACGTCGAGTATTTAATGAGGAGAGATGAAAGCAAAACGTCTCGAACGTTCTACGGAGAATGTTTCTTTGCGAAGGAATGAGAGGCTGGAAACGATAGGAGCTTGCGGAATTTGATTATTTTTAGAAGAAAGCCTGGTAACGACACCGCGTATCGACGTTTCCCCTTTAAAAATAATTACCGAGTCGAGTTAAAGGGTGAAGCGTAACACTTACACCGCGTCGTAGAAATATTTATATACTTGTCCTTGTTTCTTCGCGTCTACCATTCTGTTTACGTATTCCGCCTCAAGATACAATTTTTAAAGTCTCGTTCTACTCTTTTTCGCTGAATACCGCTTTGTACGTTGCCTGAATCGCAACAGATCCAACTTTAAAGGAACATCCTGTTATTTAATACAAGAGAGACCTTTCTAGCCTCGAGATAGTAAAAAAAAAGGAGGGGGAGAAAGAAAGAAGCTCTGAAAGCTGAAAACTACATCGAACAAACGTCGTTCGTTAAAAAAGTAACGCCTACTATTCCGAAAAGAGCATTGGACGTAAATATTTCCCCTTGGAAGGTCTTTCCTTTTTTTTTTTTTATCGCGTAACTAAACAGCAATTTACCTCAATTTTCGTACTTAGTCTAATGGAGAATATTTCTTTATCGTCCGGTAAAACGGTTTTTACTTTGTACTTACCGTAAAAGCAGATTTTCTACCACTTTATTATTCATTATATGTTAATTTGTCCGGTATAGCCCGTTGTTCCGCTTGGTCGTTACTTTTTATAACGTTATATACTTTCAACGCCACGTTCGTAGGCAAATTTCTATTCACGTTTTGCTCATCGAAATTTCGCATGGCGCGCGGTTTATACGATGTCCAATGGTGGTGGAGTGTATCTACCTTTAGATACAAAAGTGCAGAAGTACGCGAGGATTTCTGACGACTCCCTTCATAAATCATTGTGCGCGCTTCCGCACTGCGGTCGGACAATTTGCAATAACCGAATATCTAGCTGCTACGCAAACCGTGGCCAATCGCGTAAAAAATAAATTCCTATCCCGGGAAAATCTTTATTTTCCAAACTGTCCAATTTTTCAGATTATATTCACAACTTTCAATCAATTTTTTCTTTCCTACGTTTTGTCCCGTTTTCAATTATTTTTATATTCTCGTGTTTGTAATTTTGTTCGTAATAAAGGAGACAATTTCGCGTACAGATTGAAATATAAATTACCAATTAATGATTCACTTACCTGTGACGCAATTGGGTAGGGGTCGGATCGAATCACATAGCAGGTTACATTTAAATAAACGATCCTGTATTGTGACAAATTTGATTGGTATACAACGGTTTACAAGGGAATCGATCGTATCATGCCACGGAATGGTACGGGAGATGACGAAGGATACTCGAATCGAAGGTACAAGCGTAATTCTTATGCAGCGATCGGTGAAAGCGCAAACTGGAAGACGCTATTTTATTTCTTATTTCTCTTTATTTTTCCCTCATAATTTTGCTTGCTCGTTCTCATGTTTCGTTTTGAAATTCGTTCGACTTTCGTCGCGTGATCTCCTTCCACATTATTTTCTACGTAATTGCTCTTTTTTCGAACGAGTTTCGAGTTTCGCTTTTATTCTTTCCGGCCTCTTTGCGCGCTTCCTTCTTTTACAGCTAGTAACGCATCGTCTGATCGGACATTGGGATATTCTACTGGATTTTTATAAATACTATTCACCAAATATTCGTTTTAATCGCTTTCGATCAACGGTATCTATGTATCTAATTAATTAAAAAAAATTATTTATTTATTTATTCTACGTGAATAAGGAAGCATTTACAGTCATTCAGCGTAAGATGCTATAAGAATTATTTCAAATATAAAAAGATAAACAGAGAAGGAAGGATGAATAAAGAAATAGAAATCTTGTCTGATCATGCGTTGACCTATTCTACTGAATCTCCGCAAATACTTCCAAAGTAACTCTGTTTTTGTCAGTTTCGACTGTTCTCGTCAAACATAGCATTGAAAAAACGTCAGTCACTATGACATTTCTTTTGGTAATGCTCTTCCATTTTATTGTTTACAAAATTAGAAATTCCTTCATACGGTGGAAAAATCAGGTTGCTGATGTTTTCGGAGGAGAACAATATTTACAACCATCCGTCGTAGAATATCCTGAAAGTTTTTCAAGCTTTATCTTCTTCTTCTTCTTCTTCATTTCGATAATTCCACGCACAAAAAAAGAAAAGCGTAGAAGGTGAACAGGAAGAACAGGTGAAAACAGGTGAGTTGTCTCGAAACGACGCCGGGACGGTATACGGGGACTGTTACATTGTTCATTTTTATTTTCGTTCCGCTTCGTATCGGTGAGTTTGTCGAGGGATAGAAAAAGTGCCGACGAACATCAACATGAAAACGTTAACGACCACAACGACGGAGGAAACAAAAATACCGTCGCGTTTATATTTGAATTTGGCGCCATGCTACTATCAAGAATAAGTTACTCCGACGATTCGCATTCATTCCATTTCCAACGCCCATTTAAATATCTGACTTCGCTCGAATCGTTCGTAACTTTATCCTCTTTGTAAAGACGTATATAACGCTTGCCCTGTAAATTGTACATTGATCAAATGGATCACGCTGGGTAAAGTCGTGAGAACGTGCGGCCTTCGATCAAGATGACTCGAGTTTCTCTTCCGCACCGTTCTGATGCTCCGATAAATGCATCACCGTGTTCATCGTGTGTTACCATCGTTACGTAAACGGCTTAATACCCGATATACGCATTATCTATCGTTATTTAAACCGCTGATAGATAACAATTAGTCGTAATAAGAAAATCTGGCGATATGATAGGTAGATCGATCTCGTCGCTGCCACGTATAAAACTTGCTCGACTGTCGGCTCGATTCTCGTTTCTCTTTCCTTTTCTTTTTTTTTTTTTTATGGATCTATGGGGAATCGTGAAATAGAAAAAATTCGTGGTGGAAGAAACGAAGAGTCACCAAGGTTCACGAACAATTGACGAGTATTCTTTTTTTCTTTCGTTCTTCGATAATCGTCGGTTTATGGCAGTTTGTTTCGGTAAATAAATGTGAACCGAAGTTTCTCGGCGGGATAGTTAGAGTGCGTTCCAGAAAAATAGTTTTATACGTCGCAACATGCAATTTTGCTCCGCGACCTCTCTCCCTTTGTTCAGTTCAGTGCTACGATGACACTCGAGTAACAATCGACGCTTGTCTGACACAGTTTGATTCTGATTTTTAATTTTGATTTCGATCGATCAGAACGGTTTAAAAACGCTGCAGGCGGCCTGCACTTTACGTTTCAACGTGGACATCCTCGAGCTTTTGATTTTTACTTTATACTACTGACGTATTATTCTCTCGCTAGTCGCAATATTTTTCGAGGAAGCAGTGTTTTTTGATTTTGTTAATCTTCGCTTCGAAAAAAGGAATATCCATAATTTTAAAAGGGTATCTATATCACCTTTAAAAAAATATGTACATGCGCGTTTTTGCTTTGTCGCTCTTGATACACCTTTAGAATCGTGGAATTTATCGTATTAATATGAAAGAGTATCAACGAAAGAAAACTCTCGAACACAGTGTTTTACATAGCAAATTGTTTGAAAATTGCTTCCAATTACAAAAACTGTTTATTCGATTTAAAAGAAGCACGCGTGTTTGTAGAAATAGAAAATTCATTTTCGACGAATATTTCCAAGAAATAATATCCAAACGATTCAAACATTTTCACTAATAGAGCATCGTTCTTTTTATGTATTCTATTCTCCTCTCGTGTTCTCTTCTTGACCAACGATATATGTGTATATTTCAAGTTTGTTTTATACCTTGCGTCAGAGGTCTTCTTCTACCCCAGCCTCTTCTTTCGTAACAGCGTAGCACTGGACGTTATCGTTATCGGGAGAGATATCGTCTTTTGGCACGAAAAACCTTGGCCGTAAACGTCGTTCTTCGAGCCAGATCACGGCGATCCGACAACGCAAGGAAACCTGTTCGTTTTGCGGCGTGAAAACGGGGCCTGAAAACGGCAGCGTGTAAAAAGTCTGTGTCCATCGACAAAAGAAAAATTGTCCTTCGTCCTCTCTCGGCTCGGATCGGCGCGAACTGGCAGTGATAGGTACTTAATAATGCGTTTACACGATTATCGTTTAATCCTATGTTCTTCACATACGCTTTCATCACGCATTCTCTGACACATTTTCTCCTACGCTTTCATCTCACATCTCTCGATAAACGTCTATACGTATGTATATTTATATTTATATTTGTATATATATATATATATTTATATTTATATATATATTATTTATCACACACGCAGTACCCACGCATCGATGTGATTATACACCGTTCTCGTCAGTTAAAAAACGCATCGCGGCTCCAGTGTTGTTTCTTTTTCTCTTCTTCCTCTCTTCTCTTTTTTTTTTTATTTCTTTTCTTTCTTTATTTCTTTACGCAACGAATTATCCATTCTCGCGAGATCCACAAAATAGTTTGCACCGGTGTACAACGATCTGTAACGAACCGTAATCCGTAATAAAAACTTAGCTGTCGCGATAATAGTAATCAGAATAATGATAATAATAATAGTAGTGTTACGTCGCGGTCGACCTGTATTCTCTTTTTCCACACAGTTTTCTCAAACCTCTTCAGTTTCTTTCTTCCTTTTTATTCCTCTTCCTTCTTCTTCGTTCGATGCCTGCCAGAATCTCATCCGCAGTCACCTCTTTCAGAATTCTCCTCTCACGCGTTTCATCGTTTCTCCAGCTTAAGTTCTTTCGTTCTCTCGGTCGATCCGCGTATCTTCCCTCGCGAAATATAATGTATACATATACGTACGTGCACGCGTTCGTGTCTCGCGTGTATACAGGGCTCTCTCACGGAAATGGCAGTTGAATGTGTTAGTTCGAGTTGCTGGTTGCACATGCACCCATCCCAGGACCATCGAATTCTACTATCGAATTTCGCGACCTGTTCTCGTCGCCGGTAGCCGGTCGTACGCGTTGTCCTTCTCTTCTTTTCTCTACACCATTTGATTCGTCTCGTTCGATTCGATTACAACGTAATATATACAATGTACAAACACGGCTGTCCACGAAGATTCCTGTCGCAAAACCATCGTTCGTCTCGTCTAACAGAAACAAATATGGATACCAAGAATCTTCGTCGATCAGTCGTGACACACGGCTCCTCTGCGTTCCTCTCGAGCGATTCCTCGGACTCGTTTAGTTCCTGTTCGCAAGAACGAATCATTCCGAAAGGACTCGGTACACGTCATCGACGATCTCAAATCACGTGTGTGTATGTGTGTGTGTGTGTGTGTGTGTGTGTGTGTGTGTGTGTGTGTGTGGCAGTACGATTCGAGGAACTTGAACAAACAGACGAATCGTTCTCGTGATCGACGCTCGAAATTCCAACTCCTTCGAGCTTCTTTGGAACACGGAACTAACAACGATCGAGGGAAGCGCTCGAGAAATCGAGCGTCGCGGATATTCGATTTGCGGCAAACGCGTTGCTCGGGATTATTGGATCTTTGGATCTTTGTGCCAGGCTGTCGGACGATCGAAATTTTAACGATCTATGACCAGCCCACAGGACAGGAGAGCTTCTATGCTCGTGCTGTGATTTATTTCCTTGTTTTCGTTTTTACGTGATGTATTCGGGTTTGTAGTCGCCGAGACGACCAGCCCAGACGCGCGGCGAAGCCGGTGTCCAGGGCACCGCGACGTCTAGCATCGTGATGCTCGGCCTACGCAGGAAAGGCGAGAACCTCGACTTTTTCGGGCTCTTCGGCGGCGATTCCGCGAAGGTGACGCTTCTTCGAGGCGGTCTTCTGGGCGGCGGCGGCGGCGGTGGAGGCAGGGCCGCCATCAACGGCGGCGGTGGAGGCGTGGGCAGGGAGATGGCGGGCGACTCGCCTGGGCTCTCCTCCGGGTAATTTACACCTGGGTATGCGTATTGCTGTGTACCTGGTCGCCCTCGGTATTGCCAATCGCGTTTGCCGGAGCGTAGTACTGGAAATCCAATGGTTCGCGCGTTAGGCCTACGGTGGTTTCTACATGGGGCTGGATAGGGGCGATTTTTCGTGTGAACGGTGCTCTTCGTGGCGAGTGAACTGCGGATGTTTATGCTGCTGGGACTGTGAATTGACTTGAGTTAGGCGAGGGTTTAAGCTGTCAGAGAGTTTTACTTGAACAGGAAATTGGGTGTGATAATGAAGAATATAAGTCTAAGAAGAATGATTTTATGATTTAAGATATTATTTTGACCGGTTTTTATATATTGAAAAATATACATAAGCAACATTTTGTCGAACATCTTAAAAATTCTAATCTTTTATTTCAATATATTTATCTTTCATACATTGATAAAATAATTTTTAACAGGTTCTTCCAATAATTTTCTATTTAGGCAACTTTTACGCATTGTGTTACTACATATTTAGTCCTCAATATGTCTCGGTTAAAGTCATGCTCTAATGTTTCATGCTACGGAATAATTTCATTAAATAGTAGAAAGATCGAACAGATATCACGTAGCTTTATAATGGAAATCTGAAATTTCTTTCTGCAAGGATTAATATTATACATTAAAACATGGCTTCGATTTAAAAGTACAAATAACAGTATGTACCGTTTGCACGAGGGAGATTGAAATTTCTCATTCACTTTGCTTTGTGAAAATAATGTTATTTACAATGGGAGGATAATGATAGGATAATAGATTCAAAGTTGACATCTGAAATTCTGTTTGTAATGAAAATTACAAGTTTATCTCAGACTTCGCTGTACGTCCTTTTTCCTCAGACGAACATCTCAAAAGCAGATTGCATTTCCTTTTCAAATAAATGTTATAGGATCTTTAATCTTATTTCAATCTTATCTTTAAACCTGTTTTGAGATATCTATTTTTCAACTGGAATGAAAAATGGGAAAATTATCTATGCCACTGTTAGCATGTTATACACGAACCATTCTTTAATTCTGCAACACTTGAATGAATTATAATATTTTTCATGTACGCTGTTTATAAACCTAGAACTGTCACTGTCGTATAGATAAAGAATACAATTGTACGATGCAATTTTTCAATTCTCAGATACAGTATTTTTTACAAGCGTCAAACGGTTTGTAATCTCAAAATAACGAATTGTATTTTTCATCCGAAACAAGTTTCCAGAATAAGACCAACGAATTTACTGCAATGATATTTAACGCTATCGAAATACTCATCTTTGTCGAATTATTCGAATTTTACCTATTGAGATTCTCTTCGGAATTTTGTAATTATACATTTACACACATTTTACACAGTTTTTTGTACAGTTGTACACGTTTCATCCGCATAAACATCCACAGTCTGCAGATAATTACCATCCAGGCTTGTGTGGGAATTACGTGGTCGCGTGTATTGCGCGAGAATGGTAAAAAGTAATCGTGCCGTGAATCGCGATGTTACAAACGACTTCCCGTTCGTTAAAAAAAAGCGTGTTTCGCGAACGGTGCATAAAATTCTTCTCGGTCGTCGTTCTACCGTCCTGCCTTTTGTGAAACGTACTTGCTCCGGAAGAGTAGAGAAGTGAAAGAGAAAGAATTCATTCTATCGCCCGTTTGGCGCGAGAGTAACGTCTCTATGAAGGTGAGTTGTCATTCGATGCATAGTTCCGTTCAAAGGTTTGTTTACACTGCTACTGAAAATTCCATTTGCAGCGTTTAAAGCGTTTGAAGCGGAATAAAAAAAAAAAAAAAAGGAAACCGCGCTCGACACATATTGTTTGAGAAAAATGCTACAAAAGGGCAAAAATTTGTCGATATAGGTTTGTGGAACGATATAGCATTCTTCGTTTTGTCAAACTGAACGCAGATATTCGTAAATTCGTGAAATTCAATGCAACATAAAGCGTTTCTTTTGAAACGCATAGAATCGAATATCGATCGTTCCAAAAATATGATTCGACATTGGCAATCTGTGAACGTTGCTATCGACGGTTTACGATATTTGTAACTTAATGTACAGCTTTACGATCCGTCTTTAATATATCGTGCGCGCAACAGTAGCAGTGTAAACGCAGTCCAACGTACAAGCATTTTCAAAGCTGCATGCCATTCGATCAAGTCACGTTTCATTCGCACGATCCTCTAAAAACGTCGCTACAAGCCATGCTCAGTTCGCGATTATAAGCCAGCGTTTTCATGATAACCAAAGCTGTAGAAAGTGAAGGAAGAGCCGTGGAACGAAAGCAGGAGGTAGAAGGACGCCTGTGTGTACTTATATCGCAGAGAAATGCAAACATCTGGTCGATTTACGCTATCCAAACTATTTGACGATTTAAGCTTCAAATTACACAATTCGGAATTTTAGTAATCCTCTTATTCGAATTTACTTTGCTCGGTTTCCGTGATGATATCGTGCATCCATATAGAGAAGTATAGAAATTTATTTAATTAATTAATCTACTTAGAAATTGCTTCGAGATAGACGATCGAGAACAGTGGCGTAAGAAAGTGTGAGAAAGTGAGCCGTGTTTGTGAAAAGTTTTGAATAAAAATCGAATATCTACGACTTTGATCAAGTTTAATAAAGTTTACAGACACAGTATACCGCTGGTGATTCACCAATTTAATATCGAAATCTCTATTATAAAGATGAAAGAGAACGAAATGAACGAGAATGAAGAAAGCTACGTAAGATGATGTACACGAGAAGCAGAAAGGAAACTTGGAAGAGTGAATATAGATAGGTACAGCAAACGAGAGACGTAAACCTTACGATGGGGATTTAAAATTAAGGGCTAGAGAGTACTCACATATGGTCCCGGGAAAGGCGCATGCATCCTCCGTCTAACTCTGCAGTCCGTACCACTAGAGACAAAAACAAAAGTAGAACGAAACGCGCAAAACGAGCAAAAATTACGTCTCCTGCATCCATCGAGTACAAAGAGAGAGAGAGAGACAGAAGAAGAAGAAGAAGAAGAAGAAGAGTGAGAGAAAAAGAGTAGAAAAGAGCGCAACACATCCAGCCAGCCGCACATCGCACGCATGTACGTATGTATATATATAATATATATATAATATATATATATATTATATATATATATATCTACCTATATAAATGTATATATAATATTTATTTATATATATGTATATAATCTCGTATCTATTTATATACGACATACATATCGACAACGATCGATTATCGCCCTTGGGTCGATCGTGTCTTCGAAACAGCCTTCGAGAACCACACCTCTGTTTGAAATTCTCGATACTCGACCGTCTTTCGATCACAATATACACGTCGAACGTATACACGCTGCTAACTGCATGCCAAACGTACTCTATTATATGCTTCTATGTATACATATGTATTATAGGTTCTTGTATTACACGGATATGCATAATGCAGCCCGATGCCGCCATGTTACCGACGTATGTTACACGATACATCGAGATCGTTGGTTCGAAACAGAGGAAACAGGATGAAAACGTTCCTGAATATAAAATATATAGCTTCTTCTACGATGGTAAAGTACGCCGAGTTGCAAATATGTTTCTCAAGCTTTATTTCATCGAGTAACGAAGAAACATAGGTGGAACGTTTCAGTCCGTTTCCTTGCTTGTCCGTTGCCAACACGATTCTACGAGCTCGTTACTCTAACCGCGTTGTACGCGTGCGATCGATAACAAGGATCTAGAAGTGTAGATTCGTCAGGCTACTTACCCGGCCATTGTCGAAATCTCGACCACCACCGATCGTCAATCGAGCTTTCGCCTTCATCGCGTCCGACAATGGGATCTGGAAAATTGTGAGTTTCGATAAATAGAATTTTTCTTTCTTCGTTTCCTGATGATGCGCGATCGAATAAAATCGGTCGCTGATTGATACTCGTTTGTTTGCAAGGAGAAACATTAGATACAATTTTTACGCTATCGTTCGCAAGTGATAGAAGATATTGTAATTATTAGGCTGCGGATTTTTATACGTTTATGCGTTAAAATATTCATGGTAAAATATCCAAAGTAAAGCTGATTATAATATTTGGTGGACGAAACAAATTTCTATTTAGGAAAGTTTAAGTATCCGCCGTCTGGTAATTAGAAAATAAAATTCATACTTATTAATTGCGTGTATCGTAAGAAGAACCAAATTATATTGCGTTTCGAAGATTTTATTAAAGCGTATGTTTGAAACGACCAAGTGCTCCGTGACTTACGAACGAAAGTGTAAGTTGCACAGTTTGAGATTAGTATTGAAGAAAGTTTTATTCCGCAGTGGTGCCAGCTCGTTACCTTTGCTCTGGTAGCTTCCGTATGTGATTTGTAACAGAATTCTAGCAGCGCGACTGCCAGGGCTAAAAGCAGACCACCGATGAGGATGTAAAATATTCCCGCCACGTTGCTGAGAGATAATTCGTTTCTAGAAGCATCTTGCTTGTCCCCGTGCCTGCATTCTGTTCTGTCGTACCACCATCGATTCACCAGTTTCGTCAATTCTCCGTTTTCTTTCAACGATAGCACCGCCAAATTTATGGGATCTCTGTAACGTGTCGAATATTAGAAAAGAATAATATTACAGAAAATACAATAAATATGATATTGCAGGAATACTGAACTGTAGCCAGGTTTCTACTTATTAAATATAAAATAATAATAATACAATAGCGATGATGACTTTCACTCAGTACGATTCGATTTTTTAAAACACAGTTCCTCTGACTTCCCGGATGATTCTCTCGATTATTCTTAAAGACGTCGCACATACGACACATTCTTATCACATACAATCAAATCTGCGCATATTCAAGCTGATCCAACAATATGTTCTTAAGAATAACCCTTCATTCTATCGTTATACTCATCGACACCCTAAACGAATTCTATTATCCGTCATCCATATTCGCGGGAACAATATTATGCGAGAAAATACTGGAAAAAATTGCTCACTGAGATTTGTGAACTGTACTTATATTAACGGATTCGCTGTTTAAAAAACACGGCTGTATAAAATCCGATATCTTTTTATGAGAATAACGTTGCTTATTATAAATAATCGAAGCGTATGTCAGTAAGCGAAAATGTTACATTAATTTATAAAATATACAACGTGAAAGAAGAAAAGAAGGTTTTATAGCCAGTTTGTAAAACGACATTCAACAACTTTTTAGATGAAGTCCACGGAAAGTAGATTAATGACTGAAGAAGGAGAAAGCGTATAGGGAAAAAATACATAGAAGATATCAGAGGGAGAAAGCCGATTGTACCGCAAACAAATGTAATAAAATCGATGTTCGTATATTCGTTGAATTACAAATTGAATGTTCCCCGGACGAGGGGGTGAAGCCTCGACGAGATTGAATTGGTTAGTCGAGACGAGAGAGCAGAGTGGGTCGACTCGTCCCTTAAGCGGTAATGATACGGAAAAATGGGTGTACGAGTTTTTCTATGCTAATTGTGTGGAACGACGTGGCGTGTTTCGAAAGGGAGGCACAGACCCGGGGCGACGGAATTTCAAAGAACCACGAAAGGGGCGGGTTAGAGGAGCAGATGCTTCGCCTCTTCCTGATCGCTAAAAAACCTCGTTAATTATGCTTTCGTATGGAAGAAATAGGTCGAACCTGTCCTTCCATTCAATTCGTGCGTTACACTTGCTCGAATGCATCGTGAGTGGCTTTGTCGAGAATTATCGAAGGCTCGAAACTTTTCGTATTTACCGTGTCGAGCACGTTGCTCTTTAAATCTCGTCTGTTTGTGTTACTGAGCGACGAGATGATGCTTTAGTCGATTCCTCATTATCGTGTGAAATTTCTGGTTTAACTCTTTTGAATGAAATCTTTCTTTTAATAACGAATAATAATTGTAACGTATTCAATTTTAAAAATATAGCTTAATATAATATAGATACTATAGGTTAAATATAATTTTTCAAAGAAAATATGCAGGTCCAAATTTACAATGAGATTAGATCATAGGATCAGTGATGTCAAAAGGATTATAATAATGCAGTTATCGTTGCAGTAATTGTAAAAGTTATCATGATACGTTCTACCGTCCCATATTTTGCCATTAATAACGGGTTAACAACAACAACTTATAATTGGGAATATTTCTCAGCATACTGTATTTCCTATACTTATTAGGTCGTCCGAAAAGTTTCTTTCCTTTTATAAGGAAATAATGGATGCACATTTTCCGTTTTATATTATTTTATCGAATTACGTATGATCCATTTTGTTCCATCAAAATAAAGATCACAACGTTCGACAGACTAGGTTTCATGTTTGTATAAAGATGCATCGTTGTAAAGGACGTGTCTGTAAGAGAAAGACACTTTTCGGACAACCTAATATTTTCATTTTCGACTTTTTCCATAAAGATTATTATTAATCCTCTAATACGTCGAATATTACCTTATTTTCGCGTAATTTATATCGAAGCTACGTGTACCACTAGTGTTGCATGCTATTACCTACTCGTCTTTATACACTGAAAACTTCAGTGCTTCGAATGAAAAGTTTAACGTGCAGCACACGATAGCTACGCAGTTCTGAACATATCAGATATTCCTATGGTACGTATAGAGACATACTTGAACCTTTTTTACCTCCATGAATATTATCATCAGACATGTTTCAATTTTATGATACTTTGAGTCAAGCCTGCACTTGCAATGTACACGAGTACATGAGAAAACAAAATCTGACAGTCGACAAATTATTGATCAAAGGATATAGAGCGAGTTTGCAAACGTAATTACATAGAATGAGGTAAATTAAAAGCAAACAGTACAATAAAGCGGTAAAGTTTACTTGAGAGGAGATCCCAACGGCGTTGCTACTCCAAAGCCTTTGGCATCCAGATTTCTGCCGACCTTCATTGTATCGCAGGGTTCCCTCTCGTTTATGTACTCGTTCTTCGGACTTTCGATCAGGAGAGCGTATTTTCCTTTGCTGGTCCTCACTCTTCGTATACCCTCGTCGTACGTTTTTACAAACACGTGTTTCCGTGAGTTCATGAACTCCCACATTTTGCTGTAGAGATTAATCTGCGATTTCTATGAAAAAAGAAAATAGTCTTTCATAGAAGTTTTAATTACGTTTATGTACTTTTTAATTGCGCATTTAAAATAATATATTATTTTAATGTAGCTTTAACATATTAGGTCGTAACATATGAAATTTTGTACCAGTGTCCTAAATCTTGTGTTTTTAACGAATAATTTTGTCATTTTAAAACTAGATTCTAATCTCCAGTGTACTAAAGAGCGAAGATCTTTAGTATAAACGAATGTTTATATAAAAGATCTTTTGTATAAACGAATGTTTTTTTAGATTTACGATCGATGAAACAAAAATGATTAAAGATGGTTAAAAATCATATATATCCTATGTTACAACCTAATATTTTACTGTATTTACTTCGTTAAATCTGAGACGAACTTACTCGAAAAAAGTCCCAAGTAGATCCGTGAGATAGTGTGCCGTATTGCACTTCCGTTTGCGAGGCCAGGTCTTCCGGCGAGTTAATCGGCGCGACCATCCTCTCGACGGTTAGAAACGCGGCTAAGTTGGCAGTGTAGGAGGAGATTAGGATCAGGGTAAAGAACCACCAGACGCTGCCGACGATTCGTCCTGATATCGACCTGTTAAATGTGATTTTACGAGTGCTGAATATTAATTGGTAATTACTTGCAAATAAGAGAATTAACATACTAAGAAATTATAGAGCAGTCTATTTAAAGTTGACGGATATATAAAATATGTTTTTTTCCTTGAAAAATTCACTTTATCATTCTAGTAAAAATTCTAAAATTGTTTGTTTCATTCTAAACCACGAAGCTTCTACTAAATTAGCCATCGAGTAGTCGAACTGATCACCTTCGCTAATTATAAAGTACAAAGTTTTAGTGCCAGTCGTCTTGTTCATTTAAACTTTAATATATTACAAGTTGCAAGTTACCAATACTAATGACTATCTTTGTATAACCTCAACAACAAAACTTGGTAATAAAACAAATGGAATTTTAATTTGACAAATTATCTGACTATCACATTTGATGAAAAGTTATGAAATTGTAAGAAAGAAATTTATAATCTACAGACCAGAGCATATGATTATTGTTTATCTACCGAGAAACCAAGTGATCTACGTCGGTAAAAATTATCATATTGTAAAGCGAGCATTAAGCATTAAGCTGCAATCTTATCAAACATCTCAATAATCACCCCTCTCGGACATCATTTCTAAAGAACGTAGCAAACACCACTATATATTATAGCGCATTTATAATGTGCATATATTATATATAATAACATAGTAATATCATACATAATAATGTAACATTAATAATTATTATCCTCTCTCTCTCAAATTGCACATTCCCACCTTCGAACGATGCAAACCTAAACTTACAATTGCTCAGCAGTAAACGTTTTGCACCCCTTTTCTTATTAGTTTTCTCAACTTCTTACCAAGTGTAAGAACAAAATCCCCACAAAGTTGTAACTTTTATTCTCTTTCTTCTTCTTCCTCGAGGGCAGCTTTTCAATGTGATTACACTTTTCGTCCAGTAGATGTGACGATATTTAATAACGAAGCTTTACATGGTGTCCACGGCGGAATCACAAGTCGTATCGCGGAAGAAGCGGAACGAGAGGCGGCGGAGGCGGGGGACAGAAGGTTCCGCGAAATTTACAATTCATATGGGCGCTGCGCGAATATTTAAACCATTAATCAAGGAGGCTACCTCGCGATGGGTTGGCATGGTGGAATGGAAATTAATCGAGACCCAGTTCCGAAGCGACTGAAACGGCCCGCGAAAACGTCGCGATCGCTCCTCCAAAGATTTACGAGACTTTCAGTTGCGAACGGTTTCATCCTTCGCAATTTCGAGCTCCTGTTTGTTTTAAAACGAACGATATATCCCGTTCGAGGGACTTAGGAAGGATTAGCGCATGTCGAAAGTGTATTACGTTTTGTTACGTTTCAGTGTTCCGTAAAATACATTACACGTTTGATAATTTTACGTAGGTTGAAACGAATAAATGAAAATTCATGTAGTGAAAATTAGTGAAAAAGATACTATTGATTTTTGTGATATTTGATATTTGACAATATTACATCGTTTGGGAAATTCTTTTAAGTTATGCTATATTTTCTAAGGCATTTTAATGTGAAGGCACTTTAAAATTATTGCATGATTATGCCAATTCGAAGAGTTTCGTTATATTCGTGTCTATGTTAAAATATACCAAAATTATATAACATAAATGTTTTGGCAAGTGACATGTTCTTTATCGTGAACTTGTCACGTTAGATGTTGTATATATATGTATACTAATCGTACAGAAGCAACGTTGTAAAGTAAAATGCAAAGAAGAACGATGAATATTATTTCATTAAATTTTCCTTGGAACCTACAACTATTTATGCCACCTCTTTAAATAATGTATAAATAATATATAAAATAAATAAATTTATGAAAATAAGATTTCTCCTTTAGGATGCCAAATACTAATTACGTGTCTGAATAATGATAACTTTATAAAAAGTGGTCTTGATAAATTTTACCTTTGAGAGGTTCATATGTAACAGCGTATTTTAACAAGCGTTTAAGTAAAATTAATCTTAAATTGCATTATTTATTTCTTTAAAAAATATTTAAAAATCTATACATATTTCTATAGTTAATAAGCGATAAAAGATATCTGATCGTAATCCAAGAATAACCGTATAACTCTGCATAATCTCGACACGTTCTACGAGCAGAAGAAACACGTCAATTATTCGTCGTACACGAAAACCGGGTAAAAATGCGGTAAAATCACATGGACATTTATGCAAAAAGAAGGCGAGAACTTGGCTCGGCATGAAATGTATTATCCGCGATCGTAGGTCAGTTGATCAATGTTCCATGCGTGGGAAGAAGGATATAAAGGCGGGGAAAAAGGGGCTCGAATTGGATCGGACACGTACATACATACATACATATATACATATGTACAATGGCTATGAAAGGTATTTGCATATCATTGTTGTTATTATCACATCTACATACTAATTAATTAAATCCAACCCTATTAAATTTCCTATGATTTAGTAGTACTTTCATTTACATTTGAACTTGATAAAAAAGGCGCCTTATTGGAAAATAAGGGTATGTAAATACTTTTTGTAGCCAGTGTACAGTGACTCACGAAAGTATTCGAAAAATCATAGAAACTTCTTCTGTATATATTGCAGAAAATATTTTGAAATCTCATTATCATCGTAATACGATACGGTTATCACGATTATATTGGTAAATTTTTAAACAAATCTGAAAATATATTTAAAAGTTACAAGATATCTATTGAAAGCGCATATTTCGCTAAAATCAGCAAAATATTTGAACGTTTGATTACTTACAATATTGGTAAGCCACGATATTTAATGAGATCATCTTTAACACTAATTATGTGTACAAGTTTTCACTACAAATATATTTGCAACAAATGTCTGGTAACTTAACTTCTACATCGACTTTAAGCTTTACTATTATAATCATGATAGTCGTGTTTCGTTATAGTGCTAATGAAATTTCAAAAAGTTTCGTACAACGCATATAAAAGAATTTTATGATAAACGTTCGAATACTTTTTATAGGCACTGTAGCACATACGGCCTCGGTTGGCGGCAAAGCGTGTCGCTAATGGAATTTTCGAGCCGCGGCTACGAAACGGCACGCTCATTCAAATGAGCCACCCTCAAATAGCCTAGGAGGCCTAATCACGGCGCTGATTGCGAGAGAGCCGTTCTAAATTACGCCCGGCACGAGACTACGAAATGTAATCCGATTATATTCTGATAATTCTGGCCACGCGGTTTATAATCGCCGTTTACCTGGCACGCAGTTGTAATTTAAACGAAGGAATTTGCAACAGTAATTACCCTGCACCTTAACCCCCGGGTGGCGAACCCAGTAAATCACCCTCCTAAAGGTTATCATCGCTCAGCTATCTGCTACCGGTTGGCGATGGAGATCATGCGTTGAAGGACATCTTAAACCTGTATTAGGTCGTTACATACGAAATATCTGTTTTCCTCTTTAACGTAATCGCTGCTATTGACGCACACGTTGCCTCCATGCAATTTTTTAACGATAAATAATACTTTTTATATCGTAGCTATCGCATTTTTATTCTTATGCGCTTCGATGAAATGGTTTTGAAAAGTAAGCAAAATAACGTATAGAATATAATAATTATTGTTTATTATGAACACGTCTCCGATGAAATAGAAAGGTTCTTTTTAGTAGGACACACTTTTATAAAAATTCCTTTGGTATATTAATCGATGTCTAAATGAGAACTAGGTATTGGGTTCGTATTAGGAGAATAAGTATGTATTAGGTTCGATACATTATTCAACACAGTTAATCACAATCATACAGTAAAACAATACATCATCGTGAGGTGTTTATAAGAGCGCCTATTAGATCCTTCGCAATTTATCGTATCTTCGATCGAAACTTGTTAATTATGCAGAAATAATCTCTTTTAAAGGAATCGCTGTTCTTATGAAAACAAAAAAAGAACCGCGAAGTGTTTAACCAGTTGACTTTAAGCGAGTTCAGGGCGACGAACCTTTAGAATCTTATCCAATTCATCTCATTAGCAGAGAACGCGGTTGACCTGTTCCAACTAAAAGACAACCATTCTTCTGTGTGCGCCGTGTACTTTATGCACTTCACCCCATTTGCTTGTACCGCGGAAATGGAAACAGGACGCAGGGTGAAAGTAGCTATAATTAGTGGAGAAAGAAACTAGCTATCTTTTCCCTCGTAACACGCAACGCTTCCTATCGTTGCGTTGTTCCGCTAAACGACCAGGCAAACATTTTTCAAACCTTTCTCCACGTGCGCTTCGATCGCTATCCGGATACTGATAAAAGATGTTCAGCTTGCTTTTACTCAACGTTTCGAGATAAGAGTAGTTCTAGAAGCTCCCAGGATAGCACCATCTGACTGATAAGAGGACTCGAGCGCGACGTAAAAAGAAAGCTTGATAATTGACCGAGATTAAGGTAATTCATTTTTACAAAGCACCTGCATTTGATAGCAATTCACGTTACCACGAGGCTCAGAGGATGATCGTTGCAAAGGAGGAAATGAACGAATACCTGGGTGATATGTCACAGCCTTGCTGCATGAAGGCGGCTAATGCGAACCAAAGGCTGTTGATGATACTGAAATCGTTCGCCATGCTCGAGGTTGGAATGTGGGGAGATCCTTGCGATCCGTGTGGATGTTGTAGCGTGGGATCGTTCCTTGTACCCATTGTGGGATCCCCACCGGTGCTTAGAGTCAGTACTCTCCATTCGTATGGGGAGAATCTGTGGAGAACGTGTGAAATTAATGACGAATCCTTTATGTATTACGTTTATGTTTTTTAAGACAGACGATTAGGATTTAATATTTTGCATGTAGAATAAATAGATTGAATAATGGATTTGATATTCCGTGAGCTGTTTGAATTTGAAGATTTCTTACTTTTGAATCTTTTTGACTCTTAGCTCTTTTAAAAGCTTTGTTTGATTTAAATTGTAAATTTCTTTTAAGGAAATTAATTTTACGACTAAAGATTTGGGTTAATCGTGAATTGAAATTATCGTGTCATAGGTATTGCCTCTATCACTGGATTACTCCAATAACGTATGTTAGGTCAGCTAATATTAGGATTCTTATTTTATACAATAAATGATCTCACTACCGATACCAGTGATCTTTATCATATAAAATATAGAACACATAAAACACAAAATATAAAATACCTTAAAATTATCTGACCTAAGCTAATCTACAGTAGTCACGTATGACCCAACAATACGAGTTGAGGTTTAAGAAAAACGTTTATTAAAGAAGATAAAATTTAATCATCAAAAGAAAATCTGAAGTCCCTCTGGCCATATTTTTCTTGGCTAATTAATCAGGAACTCAAGAGAAAAACAATGATTGATCAAGGTATCCGCTATTCGGTAATTAAACTTTCAATTGTTTAGGTTTTATCGGTTTTTCATCGAGATTGCGATCGTATTCTCGTGATCGTTTAAAATCGTATTTGGGAAAGTCACGTGAGATAAGGAACGATAAATAACAAGAAAAGAATTGAAATAAAAGCAGGGGCGAATCGTGATAAATGCACGTATAATTGTCGAGAGTCCATAACTGTGGCGAAGAGGTAAACAAGCTGTTGTGTAATTAGCCATGGACAGGGAAAGGCTAAAGGGAAGCTAATGTCGTGTGGTTTGTGTGTGGCATTGAATGTGTCGATCAATCACGAATACGGGAATTTCTGTGACAATAAATTACTGCTTTCTCTAGCTCTAAGGCCTAGCTTCCCTTTTCCTTCATTTACAATGCAGGGATACGTGTTATATATATTGGAGGATAGAATATATAAACATACGTATGAACGAAAATAAAAATGTATAATCCTTGCTACTATATATACTTGTAGTTTTCCCTGAATTTCGTTTATTTACTTAATTAAAAAAAAAATTGCCTTTTGGAAGTAGTTATAGCAATAGCAAATATTTTTATATAAAATATTACACGCGTTATCATTGCTTTATCATACGAGCGCAATACACGATGCAATATATAACGAAAGAAAGTTAGAAATTTTCAATATTTCACAGAAATTCACTTGTAAAATATTCAGTTATCGTATTGAAAATATTGAGGAACTTCTCTATTGTTAATCAAAATACTATGTTTAAATCGAATTTGAAAAGTATTAAGTGTGCTTCATAATAAAAGAAACATTAAACGCATGGAACATACGTATTGCCGTATGTCTGAGCATATACCGACCGTATCTACTTAACCGTGTATCCGTCGAAAGAAGCGAACAGTTCCGGAAAAATCGCATTTACCTGGACACGGTAAAAAGAACGATGGATACACCGATGTAGGAGAAGATAACGCAGACCCAGATCTCTTTGCTCAGCGGATTCAAGAAGCTGAACACACCAGGTTTCTGTTTGATGGGCTTCTTGATCATGATACTAATACCCAGTGACATGAAAGGTTTACTAAAATCGATCACTCGTTCACGTTCAGAAGTGATTGTCATTGGAGCAATGGCAATGTCTGCTTCCTAAAAATATAGTACAACTGTTAATAAAACAATTTACATTATAAAACAGGAAGATAACAATAAACAATATTACAAAAGGTAAAATTTACAACACTTTTCAGTTTTACAATAAAATACGTCGTCCAAGCAATATGCTTGTTATTTGAAGAATTATTCAACAATTTAGTATAAACTATATTGATATAACTCTTTGATAATAATAATAATACACTAAATGTTTCATTATGGAATCATTTTCGTCAAATGCGAATAAACAGCTCTCGCGTTCCCATTTCATTCTTTCGAAGTTCGTCCACCAGATGTAGCTGAAAATACAGCAGACAAGATCAAAGAGCTTGCAAGCTCGTGGCATCTGGTGGAAAAGCCTCGTACTTTCTGCCCAAAGATAAAACAGTTCGTTGAACGTTCGTTTCGTTGGACCTCGATCAATAGTACAATCTTTCGCGTAGTTACACGAAATCGTTTAGTCCGCCCCAATACACCGACATCCAAAGTGTATTATTGTGAAAAACGCATCTAGATCGCGATGAAATGTATTCATTGACTTCTTTGGAACTTACTTTCCGAATCAGCTCGCCGACCATGCCGTCCCAACCACCGGGAACGTCTGGATTTTCCATTCCGTATTTACCGTCTTTAACTATTCGTAACTCATCTAGAAAAGGGAAATTTAATGTATATATGTATATTAAATTTATTATCGATATTTTACAAGTTGTGAAATTATTGTTAAAGTAATGGTAATTTTTTGAGTGTTCGATTTCAATTTGGATGAATAGTGGGCCAGAAGAAGGTTCTTGAACCTCTAAGGGCGGGGTAACCAGGGGCTTCTTGTGTAACATCCTCTTTTTTAATTTTATTTCTATTTTTCATAAAATTGATATATCAATGATAGTCATATGTACGAGCATTTATAGTTCGATTGGATGAGCTTCAGTTATCGTGTAACAATTGCCAATAACTCGAGAGAATAAATAGGAGGACAAGACATTCTTGTAATTTAATTTAGTTCAGTTTAATTACTTTTTATCTTGTACAAAATACATAAAGATATAAACTTTGAAAATCGTGTAATAGCATGTACATTGAAAATAAAATACTTACACGATATTCCCAATTTCTTAGCTATAAGATCAGCTAGATCCTTGCAGTAGCCCTCGTAACTATCATTGCCAGTCAATATCTCCCCAGTGTCTGATTTCTTCTTCATTATGTACGGTTCCTCCTGTGGCATTAAAAAGTAATATAAATAAATAGGACAATTTAGTTGATACAGATTTATTGAACCAATACTCGATTCAGATATTCAATTTATATCCATTTCATTTACACATACATATGTAAATTTACACTCACCCTAAAAGATCTTAGGATAAAACTTCAATATTTGATATAGATTGTCAATTTTAAATTACAAATTACCAATACATTAGCATTTTATGCATTAGCTGCATTTTGTATCTTATGGAGTATTAAATTAAATGGTATTTCTTACATTGTTTTACAGATCCTATAACTTTTTCCCCTTTTGTAGTAAAGCATAACAATGACATATTTGTGAGTTACTGGGCTTCAGTCGTGTTATTAGCATGTTACGCCCTATTCCGATATTTCGTAGACGCTTCGAGTCTGGCTTGAACAAGTGCAATTTTAAACAAAACACAACGTACTAACAATACGATTGAAACCCAAAGAATCATTAATACGTCATCTGGTCATTGTGAAAATTTAAAATTTAAAAATTTAAAAAATTGTTTTACCGCTTTTAAGCGAAAATATTACGTGTCCATCGGTTTTTGAGTGTTTAGAAACACCGTAACATAATGTCTTACCACAATAGTAGTGACAATGTAGGTCTTATTCTTCTCAATTTCGGTATGCGGTCGAAGTCGAATGTATTTCGCGGCGATGGCCTGGAATCCAGCCTCGTCTGTCCATTCAGCTACCTTGAAAGGTAAATCGTGAACGGTTAATAGCTTTCCAGCCACGTCGCTATCTCTATGAAGTTCGTACAGCGATGTTCGCGTCCATGTCGGTCGATAGTCACCGATAGTCAACATTGCTGCGTAAAGTCATCGGACCGTAGACTTCGTCAAACAGCAAACAACATAAAACGAGGAATTAAAAGGGATTGGTATTGTCGAGTTTTTCCACGCGACAATTTCGATGTTTTTTTTCTCTTTTTTTTTTTACGTTGTAAAATTTCGAAACTGTCCGATTACATTTTGGCCTCGGTCCCTGGAGGTGGAGGCATGCGGCTCGTGTTCGTTGGGTGAAAAAAATATTTACTTTGACCATGGCGCTGTTGACCGTCATCTCGACGACGTGGAGGGTGTAATTGTGCCTGCGACCGTCATCGTTGAAGCGGATCTCCCCAGTTAGTCCCTCGATTTCCACCTGAAAGTTAAACACGCGTGAGTTTTACATTTTGCAGCTCTGTTTTTATGGTTTTTAAATACACAGTGGCACGTGTTTGCGGAGATTACGTTGTCTAAAACCAAATGTAGCACTTTTTCGATAAGATATATCTTATTTATATTTTATTGATATTTTTAAAAATAATATATCAGCTTTTTGTCAATTATATATGAAACGATTAAAATGGAGATATATCGTATTTAGTAACTTGACTATTTTTCAGTCAAAGTGTAGTTTCATATAAGCAAGATTTTAGTATGTCATGACCCACTTCTCTTTTATACTTCCGTGCTGCGAATATCACGATAGCGTATGCTTGTTTTATAATCATCTAGTAAAATTCGAAAATATTTGTTTATCGTTCGTTGTCATTGTTGAGAAAATATCAGAATTTTACAGAGGATTGTAGTGGAAGGGCGAAGAAGTTAATAAGCGATCAACAAACACTAAAACACAACAGAAAGTATCTTCATCTCTGGTAGCATAAACATTTACAAAATGAGATGGAAGCAAAATAAATTCAAATTTCTCTATTATTTTTCCCAATACAGCACTTGTGAACTTTCTTTGAGCTTTCTAAGCTTCGTTCAAATTAGTCAATTTACGTGCCTCAAACGACTTAAAACCAAGCTACTCAATCGCACTTTATCAGTGTGTATCGGTTACTTACTAAACTTAAAATATCCTTTCACACTTCACGTGAAGCTGAAATTCTTCGAAATATCTCCATTTCTTAAACTAAATTAACTTTAAAATATATGCTATATTAAATATTCTTCATCAGATATTTACTTAAATTCATGTTATTTGAATTGAAGTGATTTCGAGTCAAATACAACTTGACTTGTATAAATACAAACACGACTAACAGGTACGACACTTTACGAAAATTACATTTATTTTTCTGAAATCGTTGATTATACGCTACTGTCATACGCAAATTTTTATCGATGATTGTCAATTTGGAAAAATTTCTTTCGCCTAAGAGGAATTTCTTGATCTTGTCAGACGATAAATTGATGAAGAGGAGCAGAGGTGCAGATATAGGGACGCCATTTCCGGTGTAACTGTATACGTACGTATATAGAACGAAGGGGGACGATCTGACGTGGACGTAGGAATGCCGTTAGAGTCAGAATAACCGCCAATTACTGTCAATGGCAGAGAAACGTCGGCAAGGGTCCTTGGTAATTTCGGTTGCCACCGGTATTTCAAATATATTGACTATTTCTGCGTTTCTGTCCGCGCTTCAAGAATTTCCGAATGAATCATTTCGACAGAGCTGCGTAGTCTTGTCATGTTTTTAATATGAATACCGCGTTCGTTGGAAATATGTGCCAATATTAGATGTACGCGTAGCGAATAAACGATCATGTCGTAAAAGCTGTTCATGAAGAATTCATGAAACATAAATAGATTCCCAGTTTGTGCATTTGGTACCAAAATTGAACGATTACGAAATTCTTATAGCAGGAGTGATCGGTTTATAAATTTTTCCAACTGCATCTCGGTAAATCATATAATAATTAATCACAACCTGGAAAAAGTTTTGTGTGTGCTTCCTATATTATATCTGACCTCGTATATGTGAGAAAAGTAGTTGGTTGTGAATGATGAATTATTTCTTTTTTTCTCTCTCTTCTTTTTTTTTTTTTTTTTTTTGTAAAACAGATTTCACGGTAACTTGCACTTGTGGCAATAATTTTGCCCAATACGACGGTGTGTTAATTTCTAACTGAGTAGTTTACGTTTTAGACTATTGTATTTTTGTAAACGTTGCATAACATGTTTGGTACGATGTATGTACTTGTGGATAACAAAGTTGGTTTTTAAATAAAATGTGCGTTTCGTTATTACAAACTGAATTTTCTAATATTAAGATGTCTGAACGATAGTTTGAAATAAATTCTGTCTGTGTGAATGCCATGGCGTATAATATACAACTTAAATACTCAATACAGCAAATAGAAGGTGAGACTTGAAAATCAAAATGGATGTTTGAACAGCGAATGAAACATATAATTAGTAATGGAATTTTTATGTTGCAGCTGGCAATGAGCCGTGATTTTATAGTAACTATCTAGTTACTATACTCAGCTGTAAAAGCAAAGACAAAGGTTAGATTCACTATACTACATGATATCTATTTTTAAAACAATTTTTGGGCTTTGTGGAAAAAGAAGTTAGCGTCTACTTACTTTTCTCAGATTCTTGGAAATTTTATCGCCATATTCAAATGGCGTCACCCAGCCCCGACTGTTATTGCAATCCAGTGCCCTGGTGCCATTGGTAATTTGACTGCCGCCAGGAATCCCTGTTCGCCTCACGTTGCTTCTATCCGGCTTTTTTCTCAGAAACTTGTTGAACGCCTCGACGAGGACGAATACGGCGTCGTACATCAGCGCAGCTTGCGCCTAACGCGAAGAAAATCGTAGAACATCGTAACATCGTAACTTGGGGTAACATAGGATGTGTCTAACATTTCACAAATGAAATTCACTTTTCTAACGTTGTTTCGTCATATGGTATTTCAAGATATTTTATAAAATTTAATATATTTATTGATATATGTATAATTTTGTGTGCTAGACTAGATTAGCCACGTAGTAGTGACACACGTACGTGAATATGAATGTATGGAAGTATGTGCATGCACAGCGTCGCGAAAAACAGACGAATGTAACTGTTCCGTTGACAGTGTGGTGTAGAAGATTCTTTATTTATTTGGAAGAATTTTACAATCAATTCACATTGAGAATTATAAGTAAATTATTCTGGCGTGATAATTTACCTTGAATAATATGTGTTTATCGTATGTTTGTTTCTAGTTGAATCTGATGCTTAAATCTAAAGGATATTGTCTTTTTAGTCTGCGGATCTGATCCGCCGTGTCAAGTAATTGTGTAACTAATGGGTTTTGGTGGTCGTCAACTCTTGTATTATATCTGTTGCTGAATTTTGATACTTCTTCTTTAACTGTGGGTATCTTAAGGTTGTGGTGTATCGTTTCGTTGGTAACATACCAAGGTGCATCTATTAAGGATCTTAGAGTTTTTAATTGGAATCGTTGAAGAATTTCTATGTTGCAATTACTCGCTGTTCCCCATAGTTGGTTCCCATAGGTCCAAACATGGCTTTTATATAGCATTATTTTACTCTGCACGATTAAGTTGAAGCTCCTGCCAATGAGCCAGTAGAAGTTTTTTAATTTTGATTCAAGTTGTTTGGGTTTGTCTACGATGTGTCGTTTCCATGTCATTTTTTTGTCCAGAATTATGCCTAGATATCTGACTGACTTTTTGTTTGGAATTGGAATATCATTTATGGTCACCTGTGGGCAGGTTTGTTTTCGCAGCGTGAAGATTATATGACAGGATTTATTTTCATTAATTTTCAAGGGTATAGAAGATGGTGAGACAAAGAGGTAAATAAATCTAAAACTATTTTTATATGAATTCTAAGTGTAACCTTAGTGTTCCTTTACTTTTATTTCGGCGATTAAAATCCACAATTCTCAATAATATCTAATGTTGGATTACACGGTGCGTTATTTGTGTATGTGTATATAATAAAATTGAGAAGGGTATTTTGCGGTTTTAAAGTGATTAAAGTAAGAAAGAAATCATGGTAATTGCAATGACCTTTATAGGGCTGTTTTCTTTTCCAGTTAGAGATACAGTCGCTATAAATAGCGGTATGAATTATACATGAAGCTTGCTTTTAAACGCGGCTCGAGAAGTAAGTATCGTGAATCTAAAGAGAGTTTTCTCACAGAGTGTAACCTGATATACATGCAACATCGATATACTAAAAGTTTATCATGTATGCATTAAAAGCGATATAAAATTCCTTCTCCGTGACTTAGGATTTTCTTAACTGTAATGCTCGCAGTATATCATGAAAAAGTCACTTGTTTCTTAAAACACTGCTTCTATTTTTCTGCTCTTTATCTCATCTAACTATACAATATTAAAAAGTATTAATATAATGGTTTGAATCGTGCAAATCGTTTAGAGTCTCTAAAGGACTGTGTTATTATTTCCTGGTGATATTACATATATACATAATTATATTAATATAATCATATAATTTATATAGATTTATATTTAGTCAAGGAAAGAACGGCAACACATCCAAATCAGCTGGCTGCTCAAGCGAGCAAAACTCTCATAGAAAGAAGACTAAGAAGGAAACACCCCACTAATCTCACTAAAGAAATAAAATAGTCAAACTCGAAGATGGTATCCCGCTGGGGATATCTGTTATTTGTTTAACCATCCACATGTTATTTAGCAATTAAGTTAGAAAAATTTGCCAAATGTCCAGCTGGACAAATCGTAAAATATAAATTAAATAATAAAGAAAAAAAAATGTATATTTAGTCACAGTTCTTTCGAATGGATACACAATAGATAATTTATAATTTCCTTAGGATGTACGTGGAAAAATGACTCTTAATCAAATCATATTACTTCCTAGGATTTTTTTTCCAATCTGCAAAACGTATTAAAAGTTGCTCGAATTCTATAATTATTCCCGCCATTCTATACGCAATCAAACAAATTACCAATTTATAATTCCACCTGTCACATCGAGTTCCCCTATCAAAATCCATTTTATCAAGCGCAAAACCTGGCCAGTTTCAAAACATCCAATCGATCCTCGTCAACTGGCCATTCGTCATTGTTACAGGAGACAAGCAAACGTACCAGACTCGATTTGGCAATCCAAGTCCTCTGTTAATCGTCGTAATAATTGAAATGATCGCGTGGACACGATTACCGGAGGGCGAAGGGAAGTTTCTTCGTGGTCGTTTCCGGACGGCGCGGTTAAGCTGACTCTGGGAACCGAGAAAATCGTTTATAGTTCTCGCGGGACGTACGCAGATTCACGAGTACGGGGACACATCGGGCACGTGGCCAAAGTTGGGAAACCGTGGACAGAAATTGCACGAGGATCGATCAGGATAATCGGCGCGTTGGGTCGCACACAGTCTTTCAAGTTACAGTGGCTCACGAAAATGTTTGAACATCTACTATAGGAAATTTTCATTTGTATAATATGTACGTAATATCAGCGGTTAAAGATGAAATCAGCAGGTACGCAAAAATACAAGGAAAGAACGGCAACACATCGAAACCAGCTGGCTGCTGAGGCGAGCAAAGAAGACCAAAAAGAAAACACCCCATTGACCTCGCTAAAGAAATAAAATAGCCAACTGGAAGATGGTATCCCGCTGGTGGTAGCCACCCACATGTTATTTAGCAATTAAGTTAGAATTAAAGAACAAATTAAATAATAATAATTAAAAAGAAAACATGTACGTCGTACGAAACTTTGGAACTTTATGCGTTCTGTAATGACTCATTGCTAGATTGCGGATTTTTATGCAGATTCATTTTCATATGCGCACGATTAAAGAAATTGACCATAAATATATATATTGTAGGTTACTAATATTGTACTATTATTTATTTATTATTGTACTGTTCTAGATATATTTTCAGATCTCTTCCAACTTTTACCAATATGCTCACGATTGCTTCGTCTAATTAAATTTCGCGTTAATTAAATTTTGAAGTGTTTTGTACAACACACATAGAATATTGATGAAAAGTTCCTCGAAGTGTTTGAGCGCTCTCACGTACCATTATATTCGGATCTTATGGATCGAATCTATTCCAAAACTACGGAAGTAGCAACGTTACTCAAGATCGTGATAACCATCGATCGTTTCGGTGAGATTATGACTCCTTGATAGATCGCAGTAAAATTCTACGATGGACGTGCGAGGGTTGATACCGGTTTGAGGTAACGGTTATGGTCGAATGAAATTCATCGTTACGTTGTGTAACACTATCCCAACATCTTGGAATAATTTATATAGTAAAGTAATAAGATATTTAAGTCACCCAAGATTAGACGTCTTAAAATTCAGTCTTGAACTTTGTCTCGAATAATCAAATTCATTATATATATATGTATATTATGAGGTATCATTAGTTTTTAATATAATAACGAAAACATGAGAAAATATCGTGTACTTTAGGTCCAACAAGGAAAGATACCACAAACGGGAACAACTCTATAGTTGAGTCAAGGTATGATATAGAAACTAATAAATTAAGTAACAAAATAACTTGCAGAAAGAAAGTAACCTACACACGTTGTTGAATTATGACAATTATAAGTGAAGATAGCAACATTGGACAAACATTTCTCCTTTCAACAAGTAGAAATTGAGAATTCTCCTAGAGAACTATAGTTGTCGAGCTGTCAGTGTAAGTATACGATATACGAATATGTATTTTACTGTTTGTTTTACTTCGCTAACGACGAGTCTGGTCTGTTTTTAAATGTAGGTTACTTAAAAATTTATTCCTTTCTTTATTGTTATTGCAATTCGTATGGCTTGCAACCTGCGAGCTTTTTATCGCTAATTAAATAACACATTCTCTGTTTTCGACACTAAGACCGTGGTACTCTAATGTCTCAGTGCGTATACACAGAGCGAGTAACAATGATTTTTATACCGTCAGAGACACGTGGGATCTACAGTTGTTAGATGGATCCCGAATCATCGTTAAAGTAAACGCAATATGACAACATATAAGTCGAGTTGCAGAAACGTCGGATGAAAATCGACCGGAACTGCAAACTTAAAAATTGTTCATAACCGAATTTGACGAATTACAAGGCAAATTACCTGCAAATTACTTCGGTCAAATATCTTTCTGGCTCAATCGTATCCTACCCTAACATTCTTATGCTATGTTATTGCGAATCGACGGAGCACTTAGCAATATTGTTGCGAAGGAAAAAACATATAAGGGCGTGTCTATCGATTTTCGATATTGTATAACATTGCTGAAAGTGCTGAAAATGTTTGATAGCCTTGTGTAAATATTGTTGCATGATTTCAATGGACTTGGTAACATACTTCGATAGTGCTAGAAAGGTAAAAATGATTCATAGCTACCATTCGCTGTTATTGTGAATTTTAGATCGTCTACGAAGTTACGTGATATTCGATGTTGTACAATATTCGTACGATATTTCAAAGCGTTCTCTAACGCTTTCGTGTAATTTAATGTAATTTTCTGTTCAACACTTCAACTTTTCCCTATTTTTATTTGTAGTTTTGTGTAATACTATCCGACGAAATTTTTTTTAAATTACATTAGTTTACATCTTTTTTCGACGGAAGATCGCGAAGGAGCCATGCAACTCACGTTTTTTCATTTTTTTTTTTTTTTTTTTTTTTTATAGAGGAGAAATCTTTAAATTCAATATGCTGTCAATCAATCCTATATTTATTAAATTTATTTATATTAAATGTGTATTTTTTCACCCTCTTGAATATTTTAAAAATATTAGTTTTCATAATATTAAAAATTCTGTATATTTATTAAGTTTTTAATAAAGAAGCTTATGTAACTATTACAACCATTTCTTTTTACATTTGAAGTAATTAACAGATGATTTTGTGATTTGATTGTGATGAAACATTTGTTTCAACCACCGAATAATATAACACTAAATAATAAAATTCACAGAATCAACAAAATTCAATCAAATTGCTAAAAGACATCATTTTAAACACGCTTTATACTCTTTCTTTCTGCATCTTAATCTTCCTGCATCTTTTATTAAGTTTTATTCGGTAATTCTTCAAAATTTATTGCTCGATGAAAGCAATATAAATTACCATGTATAGTATTTTAGACTTATCCAACATTAATTTGATTCAGACCTGGTTTCTTTTGTCTGACAAAGAGTCAGGTTACTCGGGTTACGGATCTTCAGTTTGATTTTCTTTTCAGGCGACTCGAAATGTCCCTTTTACGTGCAATCGCGTCCACTTGACCGTGCTAAGTATCCGAAAACAAGTCGGAAACCGGAGTAGACTGGTTCGCTTAGGGTAGAAAATTGGAGTACTTGATGGTACTCGACAGCCCATATGGAACTCGAATAGGCGACTCCCTCTTGGAAAGACGACTACAGCTTGACAGGTACTGCCGAGAGCGTTCAAGACTATTGGGGGTACTAGAAACTAGGGATAATATTTGATTTTCAAAGAAAAGGAAAGATCGTTTTACCACAAGAAACGAGACAACTTTTTAAAAATATGTGCAATAGAAAAATATACAATTTCGGTACAGAGTGGTCTTTCAAATCTCCAGCCTTTGGTCTTACGAATAAGATTACGATACATCTATCGTGTTGAATAAGAAACGTCCACCACTTAAACGTCAATTACATAGATGTTCGATATTCCATTTGTGAATTCCATTTGTTTAATTGGGTTTACGAATGTACGAGTTTACTTACAAATTTCTAATTTGTAAATATTAGGTTGTCCGGAAAGTGTCTTTCTTTTACAGACACGTCTTTTACAACAACGCATCTTTATACAAACCTAATCTGTCGAAACCTAATCTGTCGAACGTTGTGGTCTTTAGTTTGATAGAACAAAATTTAATTTTATAAAATAATATAAAACGGAAAATGTTGCGCATCCATTATTTCCCTATAAAACGAAAGAAACTTTTCGGACGACCTGATAACACAGTGCAAAGGAAATATGATAATCCTTAGAAATAAGGATGTTCTGGTTTGTATCGTTAACTTCCAGATTGTATGGGTGATACGAAATAGTCGTAAGGAAAGAACGAGTACTATACGTACAGAAATGGATTCGCGGCCAGCTCCTTGAGACGTAGCTGGGTCGAGACGATGCCAACCAGCTAGGAAATCTTTGACATAGGGTCGCGTAGCATCCACGATTCGAAACCCGGTAATGTTGATGGCGCCGTACTCGATCACTTCGCTCTCCCATCGGTCGTCCATTATCTGATTTTACGAAAACAACGTGTTTGCAACATCGTATAAAAGACACAAAGCTCGCAATCAGTCGAGTGTTCCCGCATTTCTACTTGCGCGTCCATAGAAATAAAAGGGTTGGTTTTGTATTCGTGTGCTAGAAGCGTGTTCGTTTATTTGAAATTACTCGAGCCATCGTGTCGGTACAGAATCTATCTGATTGGTGAGATAAAACCACGAATAAAAGTGCGGACGTCATAGTAGTTTTGATTGAACTGTAAAGTCTTCTACGTTTCTGGAAGATTTCTTTTTAAATTAAAAATTATAACTTATATATAAATTATAACTCAGAAACGAAATATGTATTTTCATTATTATACGATGGCTCAAAATGATCATCGCTTTTATTGCATTATTTAATCATAAGGCGAATACTCACCAATCCACTTAATAAATAATGGTACGTTCTTTTCCCAAGTGCAACATCCCTCACGTGGCTCACCACGATATCTTTCGCCATGTCCGTAGGACAATCGAGTATCACGTACTTGTTACTCCATCTGTAAAGAGTTTACATCGTTTATTATTTAATCTTGCTGTAACAGCTAAATTGAGTTTCCTATTGACTTTGAGTGATCCTGATGTAACGTTGATGGCACTTTGAGTAATCTTTAAAAGTTTCAAGGGGAACGATATTAAAGTCGCGAGAACTGTCAATAAAATAATTCAAATAATATCTTGGATAAATATTAAAATACTTTAATCTACTTTGATAGAGTGCTACAAATCCGTTGAAATATATGGAAATGTCTTAATGCGATTTAATGAAACGTTATTAATATGTTAACAAAATAAATTACCATTTAAACGAAATACATATTTTGATACCATATCCAAATAATTTTATCGTATCTCGAAAGATTTATTAATATAATCTTCTTACACAATTGTTTAAACATATAAATACCGCATCCAAACGATTTTATTATATTCCAAAGGATTTACTATGCAAATTTTTCAATTTTTAAACGATATATATATATTTATTCATAGAATATCCTTCGCGTTTTCATTTCGCTTATAGTATCACATTTAAGTGAGTATCACAATTAAACAAGGAGCATTCGTTGTCGTCCCCATTTCGTGAAATATTTCACGACTTCTCTGCTACGGAACAGGTTCTAACAACCCTGTGGACCCGTAATGAATTTACATAATTCCAGCCGCGTCGTTCCTCCAACGATAAAGTCGCTGTACAACGAGCCGTTTGCCTGCAACGATCCGAAATTGTTACGTTTTGTTTTTGGTAACGGGAACGTTCATTCGATTCGGGCTCATTGTCAGGCTGGTTGTTGATTACCTGGCCCGTGCAAATGCGTGGCCAGTGGTAAATTGCGGCCGAGATACGCGGTGACCGCTCCTACTCGCACAAAAGCGTGATCCGTCAGCCTGTCCAAATGCGGCCAGATTTTACTGCTCGAAAAATAAAGCTATACTAATGCGCCAACGATTGCAGAGAGCCTATATTTTTTCCCTCTATATCGTAAAAAATCACAAGCATCATAGATTTACAGAATGTCCACGTGTTATACCTTTTGTGACGTATTAAATTTTTATTATTGATCAAACTTGGTAGATAAAATGATTTTGACTATTCTTTCATACAGCACTGTGTTTCGTAAGAAAACGACCGAAATATCCTACATTCATAGAATATTCTTGCAAATTCTGTATGTTTCACGATTTACTAAATTTTTATTCTCGGCAAATTTGCCAAATAAAATAATTATTTCCGAAGGAATAAAGTTCGTGATTTTTATTATGCATAGTTATATGCATAGTTATATTTTTATATGCAATCGTTACCTTCGTTTTGAACTGCAATTGAATCTTTCATTGGCCGTAATGACATAAATAGCGCTTTTAGAGTAAAATTGTAAAATAATTTGTTATTCAACGAATGAATCAGCCCCGCGAGCAAAGCTACGTTTATTATTCCCAACAATTTTTATTATTACATTCTGCGTTCTATTTCAACGTAAATATTAATTTTCGAGCTTCATGTACGCAACCATTCATTCGTTAAATCCCTTAACGAAGCCGAAAAATCGTTTAAAATATCATTCGTTATATTCGATGCTCTATATTTTAACGTGGAACTTATCCAATCTCCAAACATATCTAATTTTCAACAAAATTTTATCGAAAATGAAATTCCAAAACTCACCTATTCAATTCTTCCAAACTGCGCAGAAAATCGATCGCCTCGGACATATTTTGTATTCTTTTCACTGTTTCTACTTGAAACGATTCGTTGCCTGGTTTCAGGCCCTGGTAGATCTGCTGCAGCCTGAGCAGTCCTGGAACAAGCAAGAGATTTACCGTCAGCAGTGCAAATGTGAAAATTCTCTATGGCCGGTCGTTCGCGCGGTTCGCCACTCGTCATTATGCATTATACTATTCGCGTTTTCCGAAAATTATGCGTGCACGATTGCGCATCACATCGGCCGTAATTCATTGGCAGACACTGTGTTTGGTCTGCGGTGCCCGTCGAGGACGAAATGTTCCGCGGTGATTGTAGCGGAACCACCTCTAATCTCGTAATCAGATGACGCGATTCGTCTGATGCGTTCATCCGAAAATTTCATCGCCTGCTTTTTCTAATCATCTGTGAGTTGACACGTGCTGAAACGTTTATCGATACTTTGGATAATTTCTAGTAAGTAGATTACGGGATTTCTGCAAAACTTATGAGAAATATTTAAGTTTGAATATTAAGTTTAACATTAAGAAAGCTCTATCTGTTCAAGAATCAATTCGTATATCTACATGTCCACCAGTAATGCTTTAAACGATAATATTTTAAAATACGGTTATAGGTTTTTTTTATCTGTGTTTCTTACGTTTAATTTAAAGATGATAAATAAATAAAGATGATAAATTTTTTGTTTGCCACCTCTCAATATAACAGAAGGCTAAAAAGGAAGCACCCAGCAGACCTCACAAAGGATATAACCTAGCAAACGCGAGGATGGTACCTCGCTGGGGGTAGCCACCAACATGTTAATATAACTGCTAAAAAATTCGACCTAATGTCCAAAATGGATAAATTGTGAATAATGAGAAATAAATATAAAAAAAAATCTCTCAATATCCCCATTACCCTGTAGGTGTACGTGACCGTTGCCACGCTTCTAGAATGTGGAAGGTGGAAGGACCGTTGGGATATCGATGACTCATTGGGCACTTCGGCGATATACATTGTCGCCAAGGCCGCCACATCTTTGTCTCCATCATCGGTCCATCGAATTTGAAGGGTGCCGATCGTGACAACCTCACATATATTGTATGTTTGAGATGGCTGTTCATACTATTTTCTTACTAAATATACGTATGCAGTAAATATACTCTTACTTCAATATACATTTGCACATTGTTTTACAATTCTATCAATATAAATTTCAATACGTTTTATACATATAATGCGCACAATATACGCATAAAAGATTTCTATAATAATTGTCGAAATATCCTCAACGCTGAAAACTCAACCGCCCGCACGAAATCGCCCTAAATTCCCATTCTTGCAGTATCATAGCATACTACTTCATACTTATCGAACAAATTCCTATTGCAATTCATAGCGGAATCCAGCAGACTCGCCAGAATCCCAGGATCTTTCGAAAATCTTTCGCAGCTGCAATCAAAAGTCCACTCGCATTCATCCGTTCTGTTTTGCGGAAGCAGATATTAAACGGTCTTTCTGTTTGCTGAGAGAATCGCTTTCGGGAAGTGGAACAATCGTTCGCCATGAAAGGATCGAGTGGTTCGTAACCGCGGATACGGGTGAGAGCGTAATGCGAAAGGGATAGAAATTGAAAAATCAGAAATAAAAGAACGGACAACTGGCTAGGGTGGATCGGTGGTGGGAGCGAAAAAGAGGGGCCCGGAAAAGTCAACAGCCGAGAGTCGGCCACGTTTTGCGTTGTCGTCCTGCTTTTTTGCAGTACGCTGCGTGAAACTGATGGTCGCGTTAACGAGCGCCGTGCACGTGTATGCCCGGTGGCGCGTTATAAAAGAACGGCGCGTTTCAACGAGTAACGTGAACATCGCCGTCCTATGGTGGCTTCTTCCTGTCCCGTTTCTTGCGCCGATAATGTCCGCGTTGAAAATCACGCGGCTCGTTTCTGCGAATCATGCGATCTCGATGCTCACTTCCGCTTCGCTTGCGAGTACTATCGTTCAACGATAAGCATAGAAATTATGGTTTTATTATTTATTTATTTATAATTATTAACTCCGTCATAAGTCGTAGCGCAACAAATTTGGTACTTTGGCTACTGGAGTTTCATCGCTGCATTTTTTATGTCCTACAAACACGTTAAACATTCTGCTTTCTTTTTAATAGCAGTGTATCGCCCGGAGGGATATTAAACTGATCTTGATGTCAAGAAGTGTTGTAAACAGGATTATAGACTTTCAGCTGTCATGCTTCTCTCTTCAAGCAGTGAGAAACTTTAATATTTGCACATTATACGATCTTTAACCTGTTGGACCTGCCAATACTCATTCTCTTGGATATAACAATTTCTTTTTTTTTTCTACCTACTATTTAATATTTCGCTCCAATTCTAGCAATAGTAAGTTATATTATATCTATATCTGCAAACATTAAAATTGATCTAAGATTGATTCGTTTCCGTCAATTTTTAATTTCGCGATTATAAGAGTTTCTGGCTATAACCTGGTTAACGAGTTAGCATTAGAATTTTATTCGCCCAAAAAATGTCTAGTTGTATGCTACATCGTTTGCATTTACATTGTTACAGAATGTTGTCAACAAAAGTACAAGAATGGTACATATAATTGTATAAACAATTCGTAATATTTACTATATTGTTTACTTTAAGTAAATCAATGTCTGGTCGTAACATTACATTAATATTCGCATATTTTTGGGGAATACAGTCGAGGACAAAAATAAGTGGACAGGTAGTATCATACTTAAGTCTTATTTACTATATAGCCTTATAATACGTAAATTATTCAGCAAATAATTGAAATTAGTATTTAAATTCTCGCATAAATAAGCTGTCCATTGATTTTTGTTCCCAACTGTAAATTACTTCTACTAATTATACGATCGTTTTTCCTAGCGTCAAGGTCTCGCATACGTTCTTACCCTTTTGTAGTGCGAGTTAACCAGTCAACTCAACCAGCCAACTCAACGAGCCAGGCTGATCGCAGGAGCGTGTTTGAAGCGTCGACGTTCATTTGCAGTACGACATAAGCGTGCTTGCTCTTCGAGGCTAATCAGTTTACCATTTCCGGTAAACTTTTATTTTTTATTCGGTGCACGAGACGTGACTCAGTTTTCCGCGGTTGCTGTCATTTCACGAGCAATTAAGCAGCCGCGACTCTATAGTTAATCCTTTATGATCGCGTTTCGAACCGTCTAGCCGTGAGTGTCGCGTTTTATTTCCGCGTGGAACGCGGACAGCGCGGAATCTCGTCGTACGCTCGTTGGAGAACGTGATGGACCGTTTCATAGATCGGTGATTAAAGCAAAAGAGATGGTGTTAGGTTTGTATGGTCAGAGAAAACCGATCTAACGGATTTCCCGGGGATTGGTTTATACTTTTAAAAGCAGCATTTTTATAGACATTTTTTTACACACCGAGATGGTAATCCAAATAATACTTTGGCCACAATTTGCGCAGACTACGATGGTATTGACATTTAATTTTTGTAATTTGTTGCGAAAAGATGTACGGATTAGTATTAAGCGATGACTTTATACAATTTGTCGCACGAGAATTCTCACATGAATTTTTATTTAATTTGTCGCACGAGAATATTAAATAAATCTGACAAAATTTACTATCATGGAATAACGGTATATTCGCGATACGTGATTTTAATTGTATACACAAGTAATTTAGAGTTACGTGGAGTAATATGCTTGCCAACGACTCAAATGAGTTGATGTAACTAAAAAGATCTAAATAAATAAATAAGTAAGTAATTTAAGTTTAAAAATTTGAATCTTTTAATTAACAAGGAAATCCGACAAACATCGCCATTAATTAAATGGTAATTTTGTAAATATCTACGATAGGAGATTCTAATCTCTTAATTTCCAAAACCTCGAATATGCTGCAGTACCAGCAACAGGGCAATTGGAAAAATTGTTGCCATTCAACTAATGATGATATCGTTGCGCGAAATTCGTTGAAATTAATTACACGAAGGTTGCGGTGGGGGATTCACGATCACCTTTTGCGGTTCAATACGCTCTGAAACGCGAATCGATCGGTGTAATGATTATAAGGGTGGCTAATTAACGACGCGTTGTCAACATGGATGTCGACCACGGTTCACAGAAAGCCGTATGACGTCAATTGTGAATGTTCGCAGGCTTTAGTGACACGCGCAACTAAGCCGATGATGTCTATGCGGCGACACGTGACCGATTCAATGGCTTTCGTCTGATTTCGGCCAACTAATTGCTTTTCAGCAACAAATTAGTAGAATTGGAAATTTCATGTTAGTGTGCTTGCGCGAATTTCCAAGGCATTTCACGAATGTGTTTGAAGTCGGGACTCGAGATATGATTCTGGGAATGTCTACAAAATTTATTTAAATTAGTAGAAAGAGAAAAAGGGAGAGAGAAAGAGAGAGAGAGAGAGAGAGAGTTTATGGCATGGAACATATACAGCGGAGCACAACAGAAAGTTTAAAATTGTTACATTATAAATTTTAGCAACTTCCGTGCTAAAAAAAATTGTTACCACATTAATAATAGTCATCTATTCTGTAGTACATATTTTTTCTCCATTGCTTTATCAAATATAAATTCATTTCGTTAATTAAAATTATAGTGTCTTTTCATATTTCTTGTCTTATAAACTTTCTTTTGTCCGCCACTGTATACGTAATATAAGTACGTGAGGCAGATTTTAATTAACCTTGAGCAAGTTCTGAGAAAATTAAATAATTAGAATTGTAAAAGAAAAGGGAGGAGAAGATTAAGTCGTTGTGTTGTGCAATATGATAAATATGTATATACTTACACGCATATTAAGATATACATATAAACTTTCCTATATCAACATATTTTAGATATGTATATGACCATTGAGAAATTCTTCCTTTTTCACGAAATCTTTCAAACCTACGTTATTGAATTCAGAAGAAGAAATCAAAGTTCTATTGATAGGATGTTTCAGAAAATAATGCGAATCTTTGGTCAGTTTTATTTCTAGTTATTATCGAACTATCTAACAATGCTAATGGTACGGGGTGATAAAAGGCTCTAATTAGATGTTGTTATTATTATATTTTTTTGTTGACCTGTGTACTCATCTATTATGCATTAATGCGTTAATGCCTTAGAAGATTTTTCCGTATTAATTATGCTGTTGTATATTCTCCGTTTACTTATCAAATTCGTCTAAAACGTACAATATTTTTTAGAATATATTATCATTTAGTAAAATATTTTCTCTTCTGTCGGCGTTCTTTGCCGTTTTACTTGTTCAGTTAGATGCTTCGCAGAAACCCCAGCAGTTCCATAGCCTGTTCCATTATCAGCAGTCTGTTGCCGAGGAAATTACGCTAAAAGCAAGCGTTTGTCAAGCGATCGGGTCTGACCAAAGCAACAACGACGCAGCAATAGATAAATTAGTGGAAGAAACAAAGCATCTGTGGAATCTCATTTCGAAATAGGCTATAGAATGTGCTGCCGTGTTTTCAGTTCGAAAATACTCGCTGGATTTCTTCGAATTGCTTCCTCTCTATCGTATCTTTTTCTTCTTTTCTTCTAAAGTTTTCTACTTTATACTTCTTTCACATTCGCATTCCTTCTTTTTCATCTTTTTCCTTCTCCAATTTTCTCCTTATTTTCTATTTGACACTTTCCACTTTTTCCAACTTTCCTTGTTTCCTTTTTTCATATTTCATTTTTCCTTCCTTTCCTCGCTACTCTTCTAAAATGCATATTATTGGCTATGTTTAAAGATTCGAAAGCTAACTTCCGAGAGATTTCGAACTCTCATTTTACTTTTCTTACTTAAATTCTCCTTGTTCGGTTTATGATCAGACGATTTATTATTCTCAAAGATCTATTCGATAATGTACAAATAGCTGTTAATTAGAGCTCATCGTTGCTTACTTATTGCCAAGAAATTATCCTAGCGTTTATGAAAGCGTAGAAGGGAATTCAACGAAGAACGAAATGGAGTGGGCGGTATGCAAATATTCAATTAATAAGAAAATAAAAGGAACGAAGGGACAACGATCAAAACAGTGGAATTAATGAAGCACGAAATGGCACAACCGGTTTTATTGTTCTCCCAGTTGCGAATTGACTCACGAAGTGTCTCCAAGGATTTGTACGATGCTTCGAGATCGCTGTTGGTCGGTAATTGAATAATCACAGGTACTCGAATGTGATAATTCGATTCCAGTGCTTTGTTTTCGTTATTACGCCCTCGAATGTACACGAGTATCGCGATAAAGAAGTATCTTTCATCATATCATTATTAAAGTCACGATATCCTATACATATTTTTTTAATTACGTGTAATTACTTTATTCTTTTTGAGAATTTTTTGATCGTAAACACTGCCTTAGGTAATTCAATTAATTTCGAAACTAACGTACTTGAGACTAGTGAAGCGCCCTAATAATTTGAATTAGCTTATTCCAAGTATTAGATATTAAGGGAAATTCATATTAAATTTTGTAGAAAATTCTCGATTAATTAGTAACAGATAATTAAAACATAAATATTTTGGAATTCTGTAGCTTCTGCCTGAAGTATGATGTAATAACGTTTTAATTGGGCAATTAAAATTAAATTGGGTAATTGAGTAATTAAAATTGCCTCGGACATCCGCATTACATTAACGACACAAATTACCGCAGTTACGATTTGTAAATATATCATGAATTTGATTTAGAAAAAACTGATCATTGATGCGATCTATAGATAATATTTATTACGTTAGAAGTTCGCCAATAGCTGCGTAGATCAGTGAATTAGCTGGCGAAACTATTTTCCTACTCATATCCCGTATTTCTCAAATTATTGTCAAATATTGTCGTAATTTTATTATTACTTGTTTCTTAAAAATGAGAAACATGAAATGTAAATGGAATAGTTCCAATACTGCCCGAACATTGGCATGAACTGATACGATCGACAGAAATATTCTCCACTCACCATCATTTCTTTTTGCTCCATTTAATCATCGCGCAAGATGATCATCGGTTAAGGATAATACAGTCGAGCATAAAATTAAGTGGATAGGTAGTGGAAATAGTACAACTTGTACTAGTTTTATATTCTTAAGTTTTATTCATTATATATCCTTACATATACATATTTTAGTTAATAAATAGTTGAAATTAATATTTATATTTTTATGTAAACAAGGCGTACAGTAATGAACGAAAGAAAGTTTAAGGTTGCTAAGTAATCTATCTGCGTATATGCACATACGTGTGATATTTGTGTAAATATATTATCATACTGCCAACAGTCAGCCATTCTGTAGCGTATATCTTATTTCTTCATTGCTCCTATCAGATATAATTCTATTTTATAAAATTACCAATATTTCTTGTACCATTTACATTCAAGCTTCCTCTTGTCCGCCGCTGTATAGAACGAAACTCCATTCATATTACCTGCCCACTTATTTTTATCTGCAAACCAATATACGCAGAGCGTTTACGAGCGTGAGAATCCAACGATCAACGATCCACGTGGATGCAGTACGGATGAACGCATACGGCATGTCAGCTTCGGTATGCGAACAATCCTGTCTGCCGCCTCATACGAGAGGTCTGTGGTTTCTCGTGGCGTGTACTTGGAGACGGAAATGCCATCGTGACTGCCGGAAACTAACGTCGAAATAGACGACGAAGCCAGAGAGACGCGCGATGGTCCATGGCATCGACTGCCGCCCGATTCTATCTGCGGTAAGCCTCGTTACCTCGGCTTTAAAGGAGAGAGGACGTCTTGTTAAGGAAGACAACGACCCCGGGCCCGAAAATCCTCTATGGCTGCCGCCAAGTGAATCTTCTCTCCGAGTGTTTCCAAGCAGAAAAGGAGAGAGAAAGGGAAAGAGAGGAATTGTTTACCCGCGAAGAATCGCGAACTAAGAAATTTCTCTCGCGACAGCGTGGTTCCAGCTAAGTAAATTTTCGAGCGAAATATGGACGTCGAGTGGAATTTCTAGCGAAGAATGGAGTTAAGTGGAATTTCTGATGAACAGTGAGAGAAACGGAGAATTTGTTGCCAGGGATAGTGTTAAAATAGGATTTTTCGTGGTAAGCACGAAGTTTGTTTATCTTTCTCGTAGGATGCTTCTACGAAGGTGGGCAATCTTTTTGCATACAACACTGTGCCGGTGTAATTTTCTTGGGTGAAATTGGTAAGTTGCGTGAGCTGAGCAGGATTTTTCCACCAAAAATAATGTTACGTGTGTACTTATTTGTTTTAGTTGATCGCAAAAAAATTGGATATTTGTTTGTTTGTGGTATAGTACAAATTTATTTTGGGGAATTTTTTTGCGTACAACATTGTGCCGGTGTAATTTTCTTGGGTGAGATTGGCAAGTTGCGCGAGTTGAGCAGGATTTTTCCACCAAAAATAATGTTACGTGTGTACTTATTTGTTTTAGTTGATCGCAAAAAAATTGGATATTTGTTTGTTTGTGGTATAGTACAAATTTATTTTGCTAGAAGATAATTAAAATAGTAGTTTCTGTAATAATATATCACAACTATGTACTATATTATGTAGTAAAATATAGTACTAATTCATATAATAATATAGAAACGAAAATCAATCTATTAGTAGAATTTTTGAAGGCGGATCGTAAAATTTTGTTATTATAAACTAGCATTAGATTGGATTTTTGTGGCATAAAATAATTTCAAACAAATTTTTTAACAGAACGCGTAAACGATATAAATGTCGTAGAATCTTTCTACAAAAACTAAAATTTTTCCACGTGAAACTTCCTTTTAAACAACAACGTTGAATGACATTTTCTATCAGGGAACACTACTAAGTAGAATGTTCTCCGTGATGGATGGTCCGTAGCGGAATCTTTAAAAAAGGATTTTGTAAAAATCAATTTAATAAAATTGTTTGAACGAAGGTAGCGATAAATAAAATTACTTTGCAGAGATTGTCGTCAAACAGAATTTTCGTCGTGTAAAATAATTTCGAATAGAAGTGTCTGACGAAAAGTAACGGCAAATAGGATTTTTCCATGAAAGCTGAAGTTACGTAAAATTTCCTTTTAAACAACAACGCTAAACGACATTTTCTATCAAGGAACACCGTTAAGTAGAATTTTCTTCGCGATGGATCACCAGCAACGAAATTTTCTTGCGACGATTTACGGACAGCGAAATTTGCCCGCGAAGATTCGCGTCGAGTGAAATTTCTTGCGAGCGAACCTTCCGCGAGAGGTTTACGTTCAAGAGAAATTCCCCTCTAAAAGTTTGCGTCAAGCAGAATTTCCTTGCGAAACGTCCTCGTGAAACAACATTTTCTGCGCGAACGTTCTCGCGGAACGATCTTATATCGACGTTGACTTTTCTCTCGTTTTTTACTCGTTTGGCCGTTCACCTTGTTGCTAGCAGTCACAATGAATCGGATTGCTTGGTCTGTAGTTTGATTTCGAGAATATTCCAAGTTTTATACCAGCATCCTATCTTTTTTATTTATTTCATACCAAACACATAGGATTTATTTTGTTCTAAAAAAATATTTAATTTATATTCCTTTAGATCCACTGCCAGTAACTATATTTATTATATAATTTTTTACTTGTACAATATACTGATATAGGATTTCTCATAATCCAAATAATCTTCTTTAAAAGGGAATTAAATAAAAATTATCTATTCAGTAATAAATATTTTGATCTGATAATCGTTTAAAGTATAATGATATATAGGGAAAACATTGCCTATATCTACAGTTATATGTATATACAAAATACACGATACAAATGTTCAGTTGAAGCGTCAAGTAAGCTGTGACTCGATTAATGGGAAGAGAGAAATGGAACGCATATTATAATCTTAATATCATCGACTTCTATATACACTATGAAATGAATTACACGCTAATTATTGACTTATTCAGGCACGAGCGTGAACATGCGGATTAGAGTATGTGGATGGCTAACTAGATTTAATATTTTATGAGACTCGTGTCACACGAACTGAAATAGCAACCTTCAAACAAATCGGATATTCTGTTATGTGCTTTACCATTGAAAACGATAATATTACATTGTCTCATTTTATGTATCGTATCAGTCACGATACTAATCACATTCATTGAACTACAAAATAGGAAAATAAGAAAAAAAGCAGAAGGAACAATGAAATTAAAATAAAATTCCCTGGAATATTTGAACTTTTTCACAGGTTTTTACACATGGCATTCGAATGCTATAGATAAACCATAGATCTGCGGTTTTCTAAAGCAAAATAAAAAGCATCCGTAACAGGGGAAATTGAATTATCGATTGAATAATAGGTTAGAGTCGCGGAAACCACGCGTAGGTTGTAACAATAAAAGCGAACAGATACAGAAACTGCAGTGTGCGCGTGGAATAACGCGTGTCGAGTGGAACGATGATCATAACGTTCGTGGCGTGAACTGTTTTATTGGCGCGAGTTCGTGATCGACGAATTCGCCGGTTCGGTAGCCGGCTATCGTAAACTTCCCACCCTATATTGGTTTCCGCCGCTATTTCTGCCCGCTCGTTAATAGTCGCCGTTGGGAAACTTCGACACCGCGTTTGCACGCGTTGCCGAAGATCGATATTCTATTTGCTTCGCGTGCCGAATTTATTAAACGATAGGAAAGTCCCAATGAGTTTTAATCTTTCTCGAGTGTCTTCTGAAACTATTGTACACCAACTTGCGCGAAAATAATCGATGCGAGACTGTGTTTCGGAATGTTAACTCGATTTAAGAAACTTTCGTGTTGATATAAATAGTTTTGTAAGATTTTCATTGTTTCGTGTTGAGTAATTGGCCCATTAAGGACTAAGCGATAGTTTATTACGATATTATTATAAATACTTTGATTTGTTTCAATTTTATAAAATTGCGGAGTCAGCTAGGGTCAACCGACTGATCGATTGAAATAATATCGAGACTTGTTAGAGTCGAGTGTGAATCGAAAAATTGTTGTAAGAGTCGCTTGAATCTTTGATTATATTTATTTACGCGTTAATTTGTTTTAATGGTATTGTTGAAATATGTGTAATTTTGTGTGCCACGCTAGAATAGTCACGTAGTAGTGACACATATATATGAGTGTGAGTGTGTGGGAGTATGTGCGTGCACAGCAGAATGCAGCTGTTCCGTTGGTAGTGTGGTAAAGAAGACGCTGAGACAAAGAGAGTGCTGAGACGCGTGCAAATGTGTATCGACGAATATCTTGTAAATCACATATCAAGTAAATCTGAGACTATTTTGATATCAATTCTAAGTATAATCTAAGTGTTTCTATATATTTATTTTGGCAATTAAGATCCATAATTCTCAACAGGTATATTTGTCATCGTTTGTCGTTTCATTCGTCGCGACAAAATTTCATTAAAATTTTAAAACCGCGGTGGATGTCGTGGAAGTTTCACGGATCTAAGGATATTAAAACATCTTAAAGAGTGCGAAGGTTCCGTTGGTATCGTAAGTCGGAGATTATAGAGAATTGGGAGATTCCGGGAACATTTGGAGGTATCCTATTTGCGAGTGTCCTACGGCTGAAGAATCTTAGAGGTTCAGTGACTTTTCGAGTTCTAAGAATTCCACTGGTCGATAAAGCTGACGATACTCTTTGAGGTGTGTGAATGTTCGAAACTCCTGAGGATCCTTAGAATCGGCAGAGTTTTCCAATCCATATAACATCGTCTTTCTGCTCTTCAGGTTGTTGTAGACTATTTATAACATGTTACAACATAACACAGCATTATAATAAAAGACAATCAAATTATAGATACACCTAACATTCTGTATAAATTCTATTTGACGTATCTTTAACAACATTAAAATCCTTAACACTATAAAACAATTTTAAATAATCTAAACGTGAACGTTAAAAGTATCAAACAATTCTCAATATAAATCATCAAATTTTTAAAAAACCTAAACTTAAATCTTTAGAATCTTAAAAAACATTTTGTACGCGCTGGTGATTATTCAATAGTTATGCGAATGTCTCGAAGGTACAGAGAGCGAGTCATCGTCGAAATATTGGCCCAATTTTGTTCACTCCCTCTCATCTCTCTCTAGCCGGCTAACAACAGCTATTTGCGACCGCCTACGCTTCCTTCTTCCTGGTCAAAGACGTCGAGACGACCACGCGTATAGAGAGTGCGACTCAGAGCCATATTTTCAACGTGCTCGTTGAAACGAATCGTAAATCTCAATAAATCCTAAATACAAATCCTTCTGGAAATGCCTCAACTTCGCTAACGTCTGTCCCTGGTATATAAGCTACCAAGCTGCAATGATTATTATTGATTGCACTGTCATCGTGTTTGACGAGACGGCCGCGAATTCAATTGAAACATGGCGCGACGCCTCGGCGCGGCGAGGACTCGCCCCCCAGAGGATGCTCGGCGAGGTAAGAGGCCAATAATAGCATTAGTAACGGTGTCGATAATCGACATACCAGGCTAACGACCACGCTATTCAATGGACTAATACCGCGTGGCTCCGATTAACTGCTAAGCTAGTACGATAATTCCCCGGTTCGAATTAAGCGGCTGTGTCACTGAAGGAAACCCGCGTCCCGAAAACGACTCGACGATCCCGGATGAGCCGTAATAACACAAGGGTGGAGGACTGATTAGCAGCGCTCCGTGTCTTGGTAATCGTCCCTGGGGCAATCGCGAAATGCCTCATTCTCTTCGTAATCTCGCCAGAAGCTGGCGCAACCAGCCGTCTTAAGGATGGAATATTAGGCGAGCGAGAGGTCTTGAGAATTTTTGTCCCGAGACTTTTGTCTCATTGCGTCTCGTTGTCGCGTCGTCTGCGAAGAACAAACGCGATAGACGGTGGTACTGCTCCGCTGGCAAATTTTCCCGTCAGATTGAACGAACGCCTTTTCGTTTTCGTCTTGACCAATGTTGAATCCTGCTCGAGCATGGCCTTAAAGCGGATTGCGGTTTGTTCTGTACCGAGGGACCAAATTTTCGTTCTGGCTGAGAATGCAAATTGATTTGAGTTCGTTGTTTTTGGTAGGAAGCACTTTTTCAGAGGAAGAGGTGGACAGATTTGAATTGTTGATTAGAGGTGGGATGATATTAAGTCTGGATTTTTTAGAAGAGATTGGTATATATTGGTGTGGGATATATGTAAAATATATTATTGTGAATGTTGTTGATAAATAATGGCAAACACACTGTGATTACGCTTAACAGAAAAATAACATAAATATCGAAACGATTAAAGAGCAGTCTGTCGATTCAGAACATGTTCTACTGGCTCGTCACACTGATAATACCAAAGTTTCTTTCTTTCAATATTTTTCTTAAATACATCTTTGTCATATATGAAAAAATAATCGCTGCAGAATAATTTATTATGTCAAGTAAAATACAGAAAGCTACATATCTTCTTTTGAGATTTAAAAACTTGTGGATAATTATAAATGTACAGTGGCCACAGTAATTGTGTGAAATTGAGAATGAAAGTTATCTCGTATTCTCGTAATTATTACATTATGAAATATTTATGTTCTATTTATTTATAACTTTATTTGCTCGTTAACCATTTTAGAACCTCGTTTTTCCACGATATCGGAGATGACAAGTCTGTCTGACCAACAGCCATCGTTTCCACTGCCACTCTATAAGAACGTCTTACTTGATACTGTTCACGCCAAGTTTCCCGGTAGTTAAGTTTCTCTTCTGTCTATCCAATTACTGTCTCAATACAAAGATCCAGCAAGCAATTATTCACATCAACTTGTCGAAGTGAATAATGCGATCATGCATGGAATTGCGAGTGAAGTTATTCTTTTATTGAGTATGATATTTATATCGAACTAGCTGTACCTTCTTTTTTTAAAAATTAAATTAATATATTTCTTTCTGTTTTATTTTGCGACCTCATCGTCCTATTATATTGGCAATAGTCAATAACAGAAAAGAGATTCTGTCTGATCTACATTTACCATCGCTACTGTCACTTCAAGATTATTTTAACGCTGTTCATATTTAGTCTCTTGATAATCAAACTTTCTCTTCATCTATTTAATTATAATTTAAATGCATATATTCAACAAACGATTATTTATTTCGATTTGTCAAAATATATCCAATTTGTGCGATTTATTTGGTATCTATAATTTGCGAAAGGAAAACGCAACGAAGTTTCTTTGGCAAATTAACGATGTGATCTATGAAACGTATTAAAGCGAAAGTTTCCTTTTCATTTAACGTTTAAATGGTGACCAAAAACTGGTCGGAGGAATAATTATTACTCGCGTCCCAACAAGAACCAACGGTGGCATAAAACGAAAAAGCTTTCGCGTGTTTTTCCCACCGGTGAGGCGCGGGATTAGAAAGGTCATCCTTGAGAACCGGCGCTGTTTTTTAACGAGAAAGCGGATACGCGAGTTACGTAATGAAAATACGTTTCATAACGAAGCCAACCACGGGGACATATAAATCTAATCCTTCGTGTCACGCCGGCTCGCTTAAGACAATGTTCTCGCTTTTTCCTACGTTCATTTTTCGTGTCCTATTTACCAAGACAAACAGAGTCGCATCGTCGTCCCAGTGATTTCACGAAAATCGTAAAAACGCCATTGCTAAGTGGAAAAGAGGTTCGTGACGAAAAGAAGTTGCCGAAGAAAGTTTTACTTTTGCGCGGATTGTTGAGACTTTATTGGTGGTTAAACTTTGTGCTTCGGAAGAGTCAGAGATACTTTGTCTTTCAAGGTATGAGAAGAAACAACTTTGTTAATTAATTCGTAGGGCTGACTTAATACCGAAAGTACAAAATTTTCTTCTATAGGATGTTTCTTTTTTTTTTCAATCTCAGATTTTCCTTTTGTTCATTTCTCTTTCGTTTGCTATTGAATCACACGTTTTTATTACAAGAATGTTTACTTATAAAAAAATATATATATATCCGCGTACTTACGAAAAAACTGGAAGTGTTAACGTCCTTCAAGAATTTGTTCATTTTTGCAAGTTGGGAATTTATTTTGTAGATTTTGTAGAAAAGTTTTTAAAATAATCCATTTCTAGATAATCTGACGATGGTGTACTTCAAGCTTCTTGTAAACAATTCCCTAATGACATTTTATTGTGTAGATATTTTCTTAATGATTTTTATGACTTTTAGCTATATCTATTTTCTTCCGAAAGTTTATTATTAACAGCACTCGATGAACGCAATAAATGGCAATATTGAACTTAATCGAACTTCTATTACTCATCATTATTTCAATTATATACCATACAGGAATTCTAAAAGGAAATTATTATTATTATATTATTATCAAAGAAGTATTGCTTATTTTCGTCTTAGATTATCCTTAGAAAATTATACTATTTTTAATGTCGATAGTATATAACCACCACCGATAACGTGTATAACTACTAAAAATCTGTATAAAGAATTTTCTAACGCATTATAGTCACTAAAGAATTATACTTGCTATAATGTATTTATTTACTTAACTGCAATTTCCACCTAAATGCTCTTTGTACATCAAAAAGTCTATTTAGTCGAGAGAGAGAGAGAGAGAGGGAGCTCAATTTATCCTCAAAGTATGAAGTGTTTTCGCGCAAATATCTCGCACGGAGGACATAATCGATCTTGGCAAGCCGTTGCCGTGCGATAAAGACGAGCAGAGGCAGCAGGTGTCGCATGGCGTTCATCTGAACACCATGAAACAACAGGCGCGCGGACAACCGAGCTTATTACTGTTCCGCTTCTGTTATTACGCGCTTTAAAGCCTGCAACTTCCTCGCGTAAAAACACGTTCCGCTTTTGTCGCCTGCCTTATATCAGCGAGACTGTTTAATCAACGCTCGGTTGAAGTCAGAGAAACACAGAGGATGGAATAACTGAGCTTTTGGTTAATGATTAACTTTTTTTGCGTCAGGTGTTTTGTCTCTTGAGTAATTATCACTTTCCGCAATGGTTAATGCTGAAATCACCAAATTTATAAAAATCACAACTCTCAGATTTTAGAAGAATCATTGTTTTATCCGAGTGATCATCGGTATTGTATTTCGTGATAATTAATATTGTAAAATTATAAATTTCCTTCTTTATTCTTTCGTGAATATATTCGATGAATGCAAAAGTAGTAAAATTAAATTTATCGCGTTAGTTTTTATTCCTTTAATCGCATATCGTGCAAAATGACTAAAAATTGCTTACTGATAACATGCAGATATTTTTGTGAAAATTGATATTAACTTTTATTAACACTTGATCAACGAAGCATTTTTCACTAAATATTACACAGACTGGTTCATAGATAACAATTATTAAATACGATATAACGTATTTATTAAAAGATTTTACGTATGAACTTTTTACGAGCGCCACAGCGTGTTTAACGTTTATATTGTACATTACAATATGATTATTTGACGTAAGATGTTAAATACTGTTCTCAACGGACAATGTAAATTTTGGTTAGGATGTTCATTATGCTTTATTATTAAAGTTTTAAGATAAGATGATGTTCGTATACAGTTACTTGTTTTCGTTATACCTCTTTAATTATGGTCATTTATGTATAATACAGAGCCGAGCATTTAAATAGGAATACCTTAATATCTCTATTATTTATGGTTATGTGAAACAATTCCTCAGGACCAAGTTACGCCATTTTACAAAAGTAAAGTTAAAGCATCGTCTAAATCAATCAATTTTTGACCATGTTGCCTTAACGCTTAAATTAAATTTTCATTCTACGTTCGAACATTTTTACTTTGCTTACATTTTTACATTAAAAAGAACAATGCAAGTTATCGCACTTGCGAAATAAACGTGGTCGTAAAAATATAGTTCTCTTATCTTTTCCTCTCATATTTTCCCCTAACATCAATTAAAAAAGTGACACGAATCGTTTCAGTCGTGTGACTCGCGATGTATAAACCGGTTAATACACAAATCATTACGAAAAATAGGCAATAAACAGGTCCTATAACGCACTTATTTTTTTACCCAACTTAGTACTATTATACAGTTAGATAAAATTAGTAAAACTTCAGTATAAGGGGAAATTATTCAACGAAATAATCACCATTTTTACGAACACATTCGACACCATTCAAGCCAGACATTCGCCTGAAACTCTATCTGCCAATTTTCACTGTACTCTAAATCCAGATATTCGATCGCCACCACACAGTGAATAACCGTGCATGACGATCATAATCGGGACAGCGTTTATCCCAACCCAGTCACCCAGCTATTTCCGGTTTGGCCGGTCGTTTTCACCGTTGGAAACGATACGATCTACTATTGCGAATCGGGGCCTAAAATCTATCGATCGATCGCGCAAGAATTTCTCAGCAGGCTGGTATATCTGTAATCAGTTTTCGTATCCGCTTTAACGCGCGTACAATGGGCGTTTAGGTGAATGGAAGGTTCGAATTACTGACCGGATAGTAATTAGGGCTGGCCTGGAACACGACGAGCTGTAATCAGAACGCGCGGTTGTCGGCTTGCGAACGATCTCTTGCGGGAAAAAATATCGATGTCCGCGGTTCGTGCTCTGCGGTGAATAATCCGGCGCGCGACCGCGTTAATCTCTGAATCGGGATCCAAGATCGGCAGGAAATGCCGCAACACCGAAATCGGGTGGCAAGCGTCACCGAATATTGTCTATGAACGGTGAGTGAGATCGTACAAGTAGAATAGTTTCAGAGAAAGAGGAAGATATTTTGCACCTTTTATATGCGTAATTTTACACATATAGCAATATAGGATTTTTTTTATTTATTTAGAATGACAGAAAACGATGGTTATTTGACGTGAACTAAATACAATAATGTGCTATAACTAAGACAACTATATAGTTAATTTACAACTCTCGTCACCAATGCTCTCTTTTACGCGGACCACCCTCCTCGACAACGCTGACAACATTCTCTCACAACGCTGACCATACTTTCTGACTTCTCAACTTACGACTGACTGTTAATTCGTCTTTCTCCCTTAAACATCCCTTTGTCTTTCCTCATAGCCCCACCACGTACGTGTTCCGCGGCCATGGTCACATAGACCTTTTTTCCGCGCAACTATTCGACTGAAGGGCCGATCGGTTCATTGAAGTTTCCAGATCCTCTTGGCCTGTCAGCACTTAGGCTTTCTCGCAACATTGTTTATAGTTCACCCGATATTTCTTATTATTTCAATCTGTCCATGATACTACAGTAGCTTTAGATATTAGTATTATTAGTTAAATATGGTATTAGGTTGTCTTTCTTCCGCAAACGTGTATTTTACGACAATGCACCTTCATACAAACGTGAAACCAAGTCTGTGAAATGTCGCGGTGTTTTCCTCAACAGAACAAAGTACATCGTACGTAATTCGACAAAATAATAGGAAATAAAAAACGTTGTGCGTCTATTACTTCCTCATAAAACGAAAGAAACATTTCGGACAACCTAATAGTTTTAAAATTCAGTAAGTCGTTCGTTAATTCTGCTTTAGGGTGGCTACAAAAAGTATTGGCATACCTTTGTATTTACAACAGTATACTTTATAGCATACTCTTTTTTATCGTTTACGGTATCAAGGTAATGAAGACGTTAATAATAGTAGTGCTACGTTAATGTATATGTATAAACTTTAAAGTTCGAAGTTAGGGTAGTTCCATATGCAATTGTTATAAATTAAAATATTAAAAATGTATGAGCGTTGCATGCTAATAAGTATTATAACAAAAGTGTTAGAACTTCGTTATTTCGCGTTATGAATCATTGAAATATTCCTCGTAACTTTTTTACGAGTTTAAACTTGGATAATATTCCGTAAAAGCTGCTGCAGGCATTTTAGCATTCGGAGAGCCTTACGAAAATGTAGGAAAGTTCAACGTTAATTTGTAGGATTCAAAATGGATGATATTTCAATGGAAAGTAAACCAGAAGGGGAGCAAGAAATAAGAATAAATAAATAAAACGAAGGGAAGAGGATAAAAATGTAATGTAGAAAAGTCTTTTAAATAATCATTCACTCAAAAAGTCGATAAAATATTTATTAACACGACGTTTAAATATTTAAAAGATAAATGCAAACGGAATAACCAAATATCTTCTACGTTACTTATTATAAAAGTTTAAGTATGTCAATTTATTTGCAAACTGAAATAAAGCAAAAATTATTGTTTTATTATTACATACCTTTTATATTCTCTGAGGCAAATATTTAACTCTGACAATGAGGAAAGTAGCGGCGCGAAAAATGTTTGACGTATACGATATGTTTCTATTGTGACTTCGTTACATAAATTTTCCGAACCTTTTCTTCCACCAAATATTTTTATCACCTTAAAACTGATGACCTCTGAATTTTAACGATTCATATTTCATTAAACCTTAAAAAAGGTATATTTATATTATATATGTAAACGATAAGACATTAAAATCATGCATGGAAGAGAAAATTAAGGTTTATTGAAATATGAATCGTTCAAATTCATCGTACCTATCATATGTCATAGCACAATATCTATCTTAAACCCCAATACTCATAAGAATCCTAGGGATATTTGCTCGAATTCGTATTTTTATGAAAACAAATAGAGAAATGAAATCGAAGAAAAGATTTGTTTCGTCTATTAATTACGACATATGCTATACTTTGGATGTTCTATATAATTTTGTACATCATGCACACTGTCCATTTTCACGCTGACTGCCACATGAATTTTACACTTATATTCAACCATGGAAACTACGATAGATCGAAATATACTGTACGATAACATTTAAGTTCTACAAAACGTTATTATTCCATTTGCGCGTTTTTTATCTGACAATGATATTCAAGTTATTCTGACATTGTTAAAAAAATGTTAGTCCATTAGTCCACTCTGAAATATTCGGTAACGTCGGTCATCGATGATCACGTTAGAAGTCAACGTGTTAAATTTTCCACAAATCTATTAACATTCGCAGCTTGCTTGTAATACGAAGTACTGAACTATATATAGACTACAAACAATAATTCATTCATACCTCCCTGTATCTTGCTCGCAACTCTAAAACACCCTCCCTAATAACGTCGAGATCGTGATATTTTGAGATCGAACGAGGCAGGTTGGTAACGTTTACGAACTACGTCATTTTACGCAGCGTTCGCGCTCAAAATTCAGCATAGGATGTTATAACCGGATGTCGCGTTCGCGGATCGGCGACAAGGGTGAATTTTACGTGGAAACGTGGCAGCCCGTGTCGCATTGTTAGGGCAACGAGAAGGAGGCAAAGCAGGGCAAACAGAAGAGGGTTGAAACGACGTAATGGTCACGTGCGAATGAATTGAAACAGTGGATCGACTTGGATATCTGCGCCAACCATTTTCAGGGCTCACGGGTAAAGGGAGGTGCAAAGGTTAAAGCCCTGTTAAGCCTGAGTTAAACGCCGTCATGGCGCGACTAGTATTGTCTGCCGCTTAGTGTCGCTCATGAAAGTAAATAGAATATTCCCATACGTCGTCCGGGATCATTTGCCCCGCGAAATTAATTTTACTTCCGACCGCCGTTTGGCCGACCATCATGTCGCGATTTATATGAATTTGACAGAGTATTATTTAAAAGAATTGTTGAAGGGGTATTATGATCCATTTCTCGTATGAATTGTTTCTTATTACAGTGTTTTTTATTCTACACAAACGTCTTCTCATTCTGCTGCAGCCTGTGTCTCGTAACTATAACGCTTCTTTGAAATTTCCAATTCTTCTTGAGGTATAAGATACGAAAGTAACAAAATGCGGCAAAATCTAATTAAAGGTATGCAAAATAAAATTGTTAAAGTTATTAAAAATAAAGGAGAATCCGTGAAACGTGAAGTTGTTATAATTTTATCGTACTCTATAGTAGTTTGAAATTTTATCAATACGATAATGATGGTTGAGTATCGTAACATTGTTAATATAATTTGAAAATGATATGCGTATAAAAGGTACCTATTCTATTTTAAGCGTTCATTACTCAGATTTCTCGAAATATTCCATAAAATGCATCACCATCGCAAATATTAGTTGTCGATCGCGGCACTTGTCGACAAAATTCTCATTAATGATTCTTTAATAAGATCGATTACAGGGTATCTGGCTGACTGCCCGAAAAACAAACGAAACCGCTGAATCGTTGATTTTGGTCACGCCCACGCTGCTACTGGCACCATTATGTAAAATGCAAGCCAAATGACGTGTGGAAAACATCCGATAAAAACACTCGTAAAGCAAACCAATCGTTGCAAAAAGAAAAAAAAATCAACGTAGCAGGAGCTCTACATGCATCCCACCTGCATTTATAATTATGCGGATCATACAAAATGCAAAATTTATCTTTCAATCTCTAAGCATACAGAACCAAATACTATTCTAATATTCAACTTATTTATTCGATGGCCACATCGCCTTTTACTCGTAATTGATATGTTGGTTATTTTATCCAATTAACCAAATTATTAACCAGTCTTTACAAAAAGAAAAAAAAATCAACGTAGCAGGAGCTCTACATGCATCCCACCTGCATTTATAATTATGCAGATCATACAAAATGCAAAATTTATCTTTCAATCTCTAACCATACAGAACCAAATACTATTCTAATATTCAACTTATTTATTCAATGGCCACATCGCCTTTGATTCGTAATTGATGCGTTGATTATTTTATCCAATTAACCAAATTATTAACCAGTCTTTGCGAAAAGAAAAAAAATCAACGTAGCAGGAGCTCCACCTGCATTTATAATTATACAGATCATAAAAAATGCAAAATTTATCTTTCAATCTCTAACCATACAGAACCAAATACTATTCTAATATTCAACTTATTTATTCAATGGCCACATCGCCTTTGATTCGTAATTGATGCGTTGGTTATTTTATCCAATTAACCAAATTATTAACCAGTCTTTGCGAAAAGAAAAAAAATCAACGTAGCAGGAGCTCCACCTGCATTTATAATTATACAGATCATAAAAAATGCAAACTTTATCTTTAAATCCCTAAGGATACAGAACCAAGTACTATTCTAATATTTAACTTATTTATTCGATGGCCACATCACCTTTGACTCGTAATTGATGTGTTGGTTACTTTATCACGTATGTAGATATCAAAATATATTGAGTTGTAACTCGAGTTGTGCAGAATTGCAAATGACTTACTCCTCGAATTATAATCACGAAGTAATTCAGTTACGTCGTATCGCATTAGATTGTAATTCGTAATTCATATCTCTCATGCAATGCGTAATTGAAGTTACCGCGTACCTGACTCAGAGTTACGAATTAAGTTGTAATAAGAGGAGCAAAAAACCACTTAAAGGTGTTAAACAGAAGAAAATCCTATCGGTGACGAACGTGATATTATTCATAAATTTAGACATTTATGTCACTTCTTCAAAATTCTGAGCTGTAATTCAGTGAGATTATATTTTGACTATACTCGTGATTATAGTAATTAGTAATTACAATGTAACTGTATCACCATGTAATTAAAGTACAGTGTAATTAAATTACAGTGTAACCTAATTAGCACAACTGTGGTTGAAACATAAATTCGGCCAGTGTTTATATTTATTGTATAATATATTGTATAATATTCTAACAATATACGTAATATATATATACGTATAAGAACAGAATGAATTTATCTTACGCTCCAATCGATCGCAGAAATGTTCAGAAAACAAAAGCTCGTATTGTCGGTTATACAAATATTGGTAATTAGTAAATTATACATTGGCTGACCGTGCAATGTTTCAGAGAGGATATATCTCTTGCAAATTATTACAGAAATAAAAATTCCTATAGTTTCATCGACCTTACCTTACCAGCTTTCTCCTTATTTACTTATTTTACGTCGCATCAACCACAAAGTTGGTTTATCAGCGACTCAGACTATAGAACTATATTCGAAGTACTCAGTTTTATCAATATAATCTCATTAACATCAAACCACTCTTACAATGATAATTTATCGTTAGAGTATAGAAAATTCGTCAGATCGAAATTCATTTCATTTTTATCGTGTATTAGCTTAAAATACTACCTGCGTAATATTAAAGCAGCTTGTAGATTTTATACGTCAAATTTTTTGTCATAAGTGGAAAAATAAAAATCCTTCCTGTTTTAATCGTCGTCAGAAAATGAACGCAACGACAATTATAATTCGCTTCACAAGGAAGGATCATCGAACGAAGCATCGATTCCTGCGAATATGAGTGCAAATGCAAATCTAAATGCGAGTGCATGCCAGAGGGGAACGCCTCGCGATAGAAACGCTATGATAAAATTTCTCCGAACAAAATGCTCGTGGAAAATCGACCGGACGACAATTTTTCTCTACGGCTCTTCCGCTCGATTACCGTAGTGACCACGATCGAAAGAGTTGGTGGTCGCCAGTGCCACTCGGCGAGGAAGAGTGCTTCAGCACGGTTTGTTCGCTCGTCGACGCCGCGTTTCGTTGAATTTCCGAGGAGAAAACGCGCAGAGAGTCGCGGCTAATTTCTTCTATATACGCGCGAACACTTTGTCTCCTTTCAACATTTCCCTGTTCAGCTTGGTGTGCACGTGCTTCACGATCACAGGAAAACGCGTCGCGACGATTCTCGGCGTTAGGAACCGCCGTGGCGCGAATCGACGCCGGAAAAAAGCTGAATTAATTAGCAGACATTAATATCCTTTTAATATCGCCCGCCTTAAATTGTCCGCCACGAAGCGAGACTGATGCGAACACGCGCTCCACCGGCGCCCAACGACGGGAATCCACGCCGGAAATTTTTCATCCTGGCACACTTTTACCCGTCCTCGTATACTCCGCGCTACGTTTTTGTCCCCGGATATTTTACGAATGGTAAAAGTAGCGTGAATTTTGATCCGCTCTTTTTATCGTTTCTTTTTTCCTTTTTTCGAACGCTGATAGGTAACGTGGAATTTTTGTCGATGGAGTTGAAATATCTTCAAATTGAATGAAAATCTCGAACAAGAGTCTATAGCACATTTTTGATTTAAAGTTAAGCATGGTTCTACAATTTCTGTCGATGGTTTTAGTATACACAGATATTCTATCGAAAGTGGATGTAATCAAATTACTGTATTGAAAACAAGAATAGATGTTTGAGACTTGTGGAACAGTGTAACTTAAAATTTGCTTTCTCCCCCCAAAATGTGCTAAACGTACTTCGAAACTTCATTCTAGGTTCCCGATAAATTAATTGGGTTTCGGTAATTAGTCCTTCGTCGGCAGAATGGTTTATTAAACGTGTGTATTTTGGCTAATATGTAAATGTAAGATTCGTTCGTACGTGCGTGATCGTAGGTTTGACATTATGACAAACAATATTTTTAAATTTATAGCGTGGAAAAATACATCCTTTGCTTTGTAACCATAATAAAAAGGACAATTTGAGTAACATGGAATGAATCAAAAACATATCCAATTTTCAAAGTGCTTCTCCGTAAAAAAATGAAAAACGTAACTTATTGTTTTCATCCCCTGTAACCTTTGTATAACTAATACCACATGAGCTTTTGACCAACCATCGTTCGACTGAAATAGTCGAACTCGGATTTATTAGAGTTCAACCAGTCTTCGAAATCTGGTCACTATTCAGCCACTATTCAGTTTCAAATTCACAGTCATACAATAGTTTTCGATTATCATCGATACCGTAGGTGAGCAATACAATCTCGAATCCAGGACAAGTAACAAATACCGTAATTAAAAAAGTTGCCAGTTAGTTGTTAGCCGGAGGGTCGGAATATCGGACGTGTTGCGGCATACGATGGCCCAGGTATCCATAAAATATTGCATCTCGCCGCTTTGATGAAAGAGCCTCGTGCTTTCACGGAAACGCGAAATAATGGGGAAAGAAAAAAAAAAAAGAATCACTGTGACCTCATGAAAAGGGAATCCCACGTTTCTCCAACGTTTCCCATTTCTTTTCGATCTTTTTTCTCTCTATCTCTTTATCGATCGATCCCACAGGAACCTCTCGAACGGTCAGAGTCGAAGCAGCATTTCTGTTCGGCGACGCCGGCGACGGAACAATGCGCCGCGATATGTCACGCGTTCCAAAGTGTCCTCGACGTGCCATTAATTGGAATTCAAATGGACATAAACATCTCCCGTGTGCGGCCAGTGCCAGCAAGATGTGGCTCGATCGAGGGGTCGAACACCTCTAGATGCGAACCGCGGTCTGCTCGTAAATTATACTCGCCTCGTCGATCCAGTAGAACGTTTTCCAAATTTCAGATTGGTTTTTGTTTATGAGGCTGCGTGTGTTCGTCGTTGAATTTTATTTCGTTGATTTTGAAAGTTGTTCTGGCGTAAAATTGGACAGATTGTGGGTAACGTGTGCGGCTTGCAGGAATATCTACGCTTTGGTGGAAGCACTAGATCCAGATTCTGTATAAATACACAGGCTCCTACAAGCGTTAGAATATATATATTTTACGAATATATTACACGTAATATGTATTTTGAAATTTCAAACTTTCATCTTGATGTTTGTTACGAGTAGACCACGGATTTTTATGAAATTTCATATTTTTCTCGACACAACTAAAGAACTGAACCCTACGTAAATATTTATTCTATCCATTTGGTTTTATCGTAAGTAGTTCACTTTGAATATTTTTTTTTATATTTTTGCACACTATGCATTTTGTGTTTTTTTTTTTCGTGCGTTTAAATTTTCCATAAATGCATACAAATGCAGTCTAGTTATGACACTCGACTATCGCGATTATATCGATAAAATTTGAAACAAGTCTGAAAAAAAACACACATACAGAAACTGTAAAATACATATTTACTGCAAATGTATATTTCATAGAGATCACCGTAGTATGCGTTTCAAATATTATGAAACATAATAGTATGTGTTTGATAATTATGAAACACATACTATCGTGTTTCATAATATTTTAAGAGGAAATTCGAGAGTTATTGTTATTGCAAAATAAAGCTCACGTTACAAATGTCAAAGATATCTATTTCACAAAGAAATCGCATCGAATCTAATTAAATCTAACAAATCCCATATACTTTGAGTTCGAAAATTGCAAATCTTAAGAATCTCTTTTTAAGATGAAATATCATCAACAGTTATTCTGTTTGTCGTCATTAGTTTTCGTGGATAATTAATGTTAAAAAAAAATGCGTTGGCTTTCAAGAAAATAAATGCTTTAAACTGGACGAAACAAGCGTGGTTGTCCAAACATGCGCATCTGTGTTATTCTACTTCATAAATAAAATGAATAATAAATTCTGCTTTCAAATTAAAAAGTCGCCTTTATTAGGTCGTATTTTTTGTCTTTCTCATTAGTGGAAAGCTTGAAATAACAACAGCGACCAAGCAGCCAGCTCTGATTCTAAAATGTAAAAATATTTCAAATTACATTTTATCCAGCAGGATCAAGGCGAGAACGTAACAGAACTGTGGCTGTGTTATCTGTATTACTTTTAATTTAATAAGGTAAATGAAATTGTTGATACAATAAGAATGGTCACCGAAATCGTAGATTTAAATTTCGCTCAAATGTCTTCTTCCGCGCAAGTTGCTTAAACCAAATGCATTCTCCGATATAACGTTGCTTTAGATGAAATATTTTCTTTGGCATAATTCCTTAGATCAAATATTTTCTTTGATATAAGTTTGCTTAGACTAAACGTCCTCAACGTTGTATGTGTACGATACGTCTGAGTATACTTCGTCTATTTCTACTGAACGATTGCAATCTCCTCTTCTAAACGTAATTCCAACGTAACAAATCATTCGATTCATTCAATTCGATTCTTTCTTAAAATAACGTTCCTTTACATTGCATCAAATTTCATTATCAATCAGATTTAATTTATACAGACCAAACGTCCTTTATACGCGTACGCGTACAACGTATCTGAGTATATTTTGTATTAGGTTGTCCGAAAAGTTTCTTTCGTTTCATAAGGTGATAATAGATAAACAACAATTTCTGTTTTATATTATTTTATTGAATTACATGATCCATTTCGTTCTATTTCTATTATTACGTTCGTGCATAATTCAATAAACTAATATAAAACAAAAGACATCGTGCGTCTATTATTTCCATATGAAACGAGAGAAACATTTCGGACAACCTAATACATTCCTAGCCAAAAGTTGCAATCTCCTCAAAAATAATTCCAACAAAACTAACCATCCAAACCGAGCCTTTCCTACAACAACGTATTAAATTTCCATTACATCAGACTTCATTATCAATAAAATTGAATTTGTATTCGTCATTAGGACGATGTCTGAAGTAATCAGGATCCAAAATTAGGCTAAGACAAAGTGCGGCTTAAAGCCAAGATTATCCATCAGGCCGGATTATCCATTAGCTCTGCGTTAAACATTTAACAAGCCTAGGACTAGACTCCAGCCATACGAACCCTTGTGCGTGGCAGAAATCGTTAGAACCGTGGCAGACTTGGCCTAACTCAGCCATGACGTAAACGTTCCAGATATCAATCCACGACGTTGTCATGTTCCAAAGTAATGTTCGCTTGTGCCGCTCGCGTTGCACGTTCAATTTGCGCGCGAGTAGCGTCGCGATTTAGACGTGACCGAGCGTAATCGAGCATATTGACCGAATGGAATCGCGAACGGGAAGCAGAGGAACGAGACGACTCGTTCGTAGCTCGAATTCGTGAAATTCGTCGGCGAAGCAACACCCTCGATCATCGCGCAACTTACGAGAACAGTTGGCTGCAAGACGTCTTATGGTGGAAATGGAACGCGATGGAATAGCCGGCGTATTTTCGACGATAAGACGCGCGAGTCCACACCGGAAGTAGGTGTTCCAAGCCGGTCAGGTACCAGTTCCAGAGGATTTGTCCGAGGCCAGGAATTTTTCGTCGCTCGGAATGCTCACCACGTACATGACGCAAATTGAAATTCTTGTTTCGCTTACCGGTATTTGTCGTCTCTGCCGATTTGCGGACTCTATTCCTGATATCGATCGAACCCGGAAGGTACACGGAACCCGATTCCTGTTCCGGGCCATGCTCCCGTTCACTTTATTGCCGGATGATCGAATTTTCATTAGCTTCTTGCTGCGTCGGCATACGAATCCGCCGACTATTTTCCTTTTGTGCTTGGCTGTTTCCATTTTGCACTAATCAATAGCCAAGTGTCCTCTTTTATATGCTATGGCAAAAATTGGTGAACACGTGCCTTTTTCTATTAGTATCTAGCGTAATGTTAAATGACATCTTGTAGTTTATGATTTTGCCCATTTGAAATAGTAAACTAATTTGATTTAATCTTAGAATTTTTTAAATACCATAACAGTTATTTCGCAAAGCATGAACTGAACACTCTTTCAACTTGTTTCCACTACTGTTTTCTTTCTCTATAGTTTTTGTCATATCTTTCACAAACTTGTTTCGACATTACTACCTTCCTTTAGAAAATCTTTGGTACAAAAGATTCTTCTCTTTTTTCCCAATTAAATCAATCATTGCACAGAAATTATATTAACATAACACAGAAATTAAATGTGACTTAAAATTCATCTTCAAAGTTATATACGTTCAAACGTATATAATCACCGCTACATTCTGTACTTATTACGTTTGTTTCATACTATAACACAAAATTTTACTTTCGTAATATTAATTTAAGATTCAATATATTCAATTCTTTAATACGAGTTAAAGATCGAACTCCTATTTAAAGAATTATCTTTAATATTACCTTATAAACATTTATACGATAAAATGATATTTAGAAAAGAATTTCTACAAGAGATTTTTGGAACAGCACGAGGAAAATGTTATGTTAACCAGAAACCTACGACATCTAGTTCGTGATCGCGTTAGGTACATTTCCGAAATTCGAAATTAAATGGATTTCATTCCAAATTGGCAGAGTAGAAGATACGTTGGCTTGATTGGATACGCGGAGCTGATTTTTATATCTCTTTGTTAAAAACTGTAACAGAATTCGGAGAAATTTTTAACAGACAGACACGAAATAGTATGTGTGCCAGTATGTGGGTATTCAAAACGTGGTCCTGCAGATACATGGCTCGACAGATACGAATCGATCGTATCTCGCGGGAATCGAGTTTGTTCCGGGGAACTACACCAGCGATTATTAAATTGCTTGGATTATTAATTTTGTGTTCCAGCGTTCACATAGAATAATCGCACTTCTATAGAGAACACGTGACTGGTAAATGATGACAGTGAGGCATTTTAACAAAATATACTCTAATATCGCTAATGCTGAATCTAATTATCTTTTTTTACTAGAAAATTAATAAATAATACTGAAATAGTATAGGTAGAATTTTTTTAGAACGGTTTGATCAACTCTACTAGGTTGCCACGTAATAAATATTTTTGTTTCGGTCATTTTAACACATGTTTTGATGGAAGAAATGAACGATAAATCTTGAAAACATGTGCAGGAACTGAAGTTAAATTTACAATACACTGTTAAAAATTAAAGTAAAAAAATATTCAACAATTGTTTCTGTTTGCGCACTATTTCGTTCAAAAGGGTTCAAAGCGTTCTTTTTGCTACTAGTTTTTTCTGAAACCAATAACATTTTAGTTCTTTCATATCGCACCATTTTTCTCTATGAATATTACAGAAAACTTGGCGAATTTATTTGAAAATGGCAAAAATATCAGATGTTTATAAAACTGAAATCAATAAATCTATATAATTACAAAAAAATGTATCGATGCATATTTCGGTTACAAATATTTATTTGAAAGCGTGTATTTTATTAAAATATATTTCCAGAAATCGCTTGATAATTCGTTTCATTCGGTGAACTTCGCAAGTATTTTGTAATAAAATGCTCTCCTTTCAACGGACGTCGTTCTCGTTATTTATCGTGAACAATAACAGCAATTTAATGCTAAAAATGTTTTCCTCTTTTGAAATGAATTATCGAATGACGTAAACACCTTTCATTGAGACAGATTAAACGAAATCATTTTTTGAAAAAAATCTTTTTGCGAAACATGTCAAATAACGTGACGGAAAAAATTGCATGTACAATATGTAGAATTTTTCAATAAAATTAGCTACAGTGTTCGCTTGATCGAGTAGCAGAATAAATTTCAACTGGCATTCTTGTTGCTGCGTATATTAAACGGCAAAAACATGAAATAGTTAAAAATGTAATTTACAATTTTTAGCTGTGCATCGGCGCTCTGTTCGCGAGTAATCTCTCGTCGAAACGATACGCATTGAAAATATCATTTTTCCTTTCTCTCTCCTCTCTTCATTCTATTTTCATTTATTTATCTTTCTTCGTTTCCTCTTTTTGTTTTTTTGGCTTTTCATATTTATTCACGCGTTCGCCTCCGTTCTGTCAATTTTTATGCACTCAATGTATTTTCGTCCCGAAAACAATTTGTCTCGTGTCAGAGTGAAATACGTTGTATTATTTATTTGTGATCGTGCGTGCACGCAACGTATGCCAGCTAGTCGACACGACAGCGACGATACATACTTCAATTTTCCAGTAATATTTTGCAACAATTTTAAGCGCTTCAACGCCCGAAACGATAACGATTACCAGCCGATAAAAGATTCACTGGAAAACGGGGATAAACTTTTCTAATTGCAAGCACCAGGCGAAATTTGTCGCTAAGCACCGCGCTGTTTTTGAATTATTGGGCCAGACATTGGCAATTTTATTCTCTATCCTGCACAGTAACGTTAATATATAGCGACGCGGAACGTGCCACGTGTTTTCGTCGGTGTGTTTATCTTCGAAATTGAAAAATATTGTTATTTCCGTGAATTATACAAATTCCTTACATCCTGTTGTTTAATTTTAGTTCTCCGTTCATATTTCTATATTCGAATGAAACGAGAAAGTATCTGGTAATGTACAGATACATCGACGAAGATCAATCGGAGCGTTTCAACACCCAAAGATTACTTTAATGCCGACTTCGATTTTGCTCTTCCTTCATTCCCTAGGTTTTTCGTTCGCTCCTTTTCTCGTTCCCCAATGGCTTTCCGGGGACTTTTACCGGCTTCGTATTCTCTGACAGACGATTACCTTTGCTCAAGAAGATAAGTAAATCTGATCTCGATAGATTCAACATTGTTTTATCGAGGATATCTAAGCCTGAAAGGACTTTGATTTGTACCACCTAATCGATAAGATTCTTAAGAGAAAGAATATCGAAGCGAAGCGTTGAATGATTTTTTTTTTTTAAATAATTCTGATTTCTTGCTGGCACTTTCAATCGATAAGTTTCCAGAAAAATGCACAAAATTTACAACGGTTCGTTTTTAAAAATACGACTGATATTTCGTAAAATAAATGGGTAAAAACTCGTGTTTCTTCTTATGAAATGTATCATTTCATATAAATTTTGTTTCTTTTCTTTAGTTCTTTATATCTTAAATGGTTACAAATGTACAGTATATCGATTATGTCTTTTTTAAAAAAGAATTTTAGTTAGAACAGCAACGATGCGGCTGGCTGCAGGATAAAAACTATTCATTAAAGATCACAGCGAGTCCACGTAAATAATTGAATACCGAAACTCGATACCAATTAAAGCAGTGCAATTCGTTACGAGCCGCTTCTCATTTGCAAAGCCTGCTACCAATGACTCTGTCGGTTCTGAAACTCCGTGTGACTGCCCCTTAATTAGCGAGTCTCATTCCACATGACACTCGAGTCTTGGAATTCGACATGAAATATTCTTACGATAACAAATCTGACACGAGTGATTTCAGAATCTCGTCATTTACCTTCAAGTTCGGGAATATATTAATTATTAACTCGTTGGAAAAGTTCATAATCAAGTTTATACAAAATTAAAAGGTAATACATTTTTATAGAATCAGAATTATATTGAATGATCTGCACCGTTTGTTTTACGTTTTTACATTTATTGGATAGCTTCAAGATTATTTTTCTCAAGACTTTGTCAATTTTTTTTTTTTATTAATTAATCATATTTCAGGTAAAATTTAGCAGGTTTTCGAGAATTATTTATAGAATTATTTATAGACTTATTTATAGAATTATTTATATATATTCATACAATTTCATAATTTTATGAAAATAATTAAAAACATATAGTATAGAAGGAAAATTGTTTTCTCTACTAAATATTATATATTTGCTTGTTACGTGCGTTCTGTCTTCGCGTAAATTCATAAAAATCTACAGTCCATCATAAATCCAAGATCGATCAAACAGTGCTTGATTAACTGCTTGATGAAATCAATGTTACTGATCTGAGAGGGACTGTCTTATTCTACTTTGAGATCTATTCGGCATCCGTAGCAAACATAACATATGCGTAAATTACCATTGATTTTCCAGTTGTAAAATCGATAGAAGCTTTACACTTCGATAGATCATAAATATTGAATCTTACGACTTCGCGTTATGTCGTGACCTCGATAATTTTATGGTATCTGGTTCTCCTGAGTCATCGCCATTGAGTTTCACCGATGTTAATACTTACGTCCCCAGAGTCATTGATGTCTGACCTCATGACACGGGGATAGTCAGTATTACTTACGTCTCCAGGGTCGTTCAGATCAAGTCTTACGACTTGAAACTTGGCCGAGAGTTTGACGTCCCGTCAATATCGATTTACATGACCCTGTGCTTTTCACATTGGCCTATAACCTCGGCTATTATCGATAAGATTCTATGATTTCTACTTTATGATTAACCCTTTTGATGCTGACTGTTCTCTATGATTTATGTGGATATCGATGGAATATTTAAAGCAGTAAGGTATATTCAGCTGACCTGTAGAAAGTTTGTCAACGAATGCGAAAGTATCTTTCATACCCGAAGTTTCGATTGTCCGGCTATTACTGTCACTTTTCACTTGCATCGGTTTTCGCGGTTTTGCATACATAAGAATAAGAATCAATATTTATTATTGGATTTATTTTCTATAAAGACGTATTGTACGAACCACGCAGAGGCTAAGTATAATATAAATGTATCGAATTGTAGAAACGTATCAAATTTTCAATTTGTAAAAAGGATTCAGCTACAGCGGACATTTTCGTGCGCTGAAGATGATTACAAACTTCAACAAACAGAATGATGAGAAACTTTAAATGAAAATTTCGATATCGTAGAGTAATATTAAAAATATCTCCTACCAAGTATTCCACGTACCATAACAAAATCTAATTTCCGAAAGCAAACTCATTTTATCATTATCATGGCTGCCAACCACATTTGTGCAATGCGATCGTAAAATTCCTTGAGAGAAACAGAACGATGTTTGTGCTTCTTTGGAGTAATGTTTATCTTATCGCAAAGTTTCTACCAAGCTCTTATTACAAAAGAAAGTGTTAACCATACTCTGCTTCACGATCGTCCAATCACAGTACCTTATACTCGACACAGACAAGATTACTAGAAACTGCAATTTCCTGAAAGAACCCTTCCTTTCTATCTTCTATACAGATTCAATCCTATTACCGTCGACATCTGATATATTTTCCTTTTTTTTTTTTTTTTTTTAAATTATCTCCAACATCTTTCCCTTATTCGAAAGTCACGTTCCGCGAAGAAGCCGCGACCTGGAACCCACGTAATCAACGAACAGGGTCCTCGAAGGAGGCGAGGAAATATTCAATTTTTTTCCATTTCCAGGCAAGAATCGCTTGGTAATTTCATTGGACGTAGACATGCACGGCCGCACACTGCTATCTCACGGTCCGACAAGTGAAATTCGATACCACGCCGTAATTGCTGCAATCCATTTTCCACGATAGAACTTTTCCTTATTCGCGTCTATCCCGTATTTTTCCGTTTCCATTTTCTTTTCCCGCTTTTCCGTACGCGTCTACGCGTTCCAACGTCACACAGTTTTCCTTCTCTCTTTTCTTCTTTCTTTTATCCAGTCGTCGTTTCCTCTTATGAGCGCTACGGATCGCCAGCTTTTTGCCAACGTAGCCAGCAATAAACGATTACAGACACACCGAAACGAGTAAAGTTTGTTCCATCAACGATCTTCAATGTTATTTTTTTATTGATTCAACCGGTCACCGACGACGATTGGATTATACTTATTTTACGAGTTCTATATAAGTCGTATCAATTTCATTTCATAGCTGGCTGAAAGCTACGCTACCCTAAAATCAATTCAATGTTCTTTTGATACGATTTTCTTCCCATTATTGTGGGTTTTAAGAATTTATAGGGAAACTTGAATCTTACGTCTTTCTTTCTTTAGATAAATTACAGTTTGTTTGCTTGTTTATATATATATATATATATTAGTATTGTTTATTTAATATTTTCATTCAAGTCTGTTGACATTCTCCAGTTGCTTTTCTACATTTTTGAATTGGTTGTTTATATCGCTAGTTTACACTTCGTTCGTATGTTGCACACGACACAATATTTGATTATTGCGTTACGTCCCGAGAATTGAACGACCTGGGTGAAAAATTAAATTCGCGTCGTCAATAATGTACGTGTACCATAAGTTTGAATCTAAAAGAAGATTGCATGGTATTTCTGATATTATTTGTTGTTGTATTGTTTAGTGATCCTATTTCGTGTTTCCTCGCAATGAACTTTTTATATTTATAATTATCTTTAATGTACTTAATTCTAATTTTATTTAATATCGAATTTGTCATCTTTTCAAAGCTGCTCTCATAAAAGTTTGTATATATAAATATACAACTAGACTGCTAGAATGTTTATGCGTCACGTTTATTATGTTTATATTTCGTAAGAAAATCCATGCACCAGAATGTCTGTCAAAGATATACGAGATAAGAAACTATTGATTATAACATCTACCTATAAAGGAAACTTATTTTCTATTTAAATTCCTTTTTTAAATTATGTTTATAAAAATATAAATTTACATATTTGAATATCCCCAGTCTACGTGTGACACGTCAAATTTGATTTCTCTAGATTTTCTATTTAAATTTCTTTTTTTAAATTATGTTTATAAAAATATAAATTTACATATTTTAATATCCCCAGTCTACGTGTGACATGTCAAATTTGATTTCTCTAGATTTTCTATTTAAATTCCTTTTTTAAATTATGTTTATAAAAATATAAATTTATATATTTTAATATCCCCAGTTTAAGCGTGACGTATCAAATTTGATTTCTCTAGACAACTTCACAATCTCTTTCATTTCTTTCTTCGATGCATTCACTGCTTTAGAAACATATCCGTGATGACGCTTTCTTCCTGTCGCATCGATAACGACGGTTACCCTTGAGCTATAAAGCATGAACCCGACCGATTTTACATCCGAACCTTGTGAACCTTGTTCGCGATGCTGAAAGGGACAGGCACGACCTTCTGTCCTGGCAGACACGAGGCAGAAGAGCGTGAGACGCTCTTGCAAGATTTTGTTTGATCTTCCGCAGTGAATAATTCGCCATCAACGTGTTTCCCTTGTCGTGAGCAACGCTTTGTCGCTCGGGTTTTCTCTGCTTTTTATTTCCGCGGGATTTATCGAGCCGCGTGTGAAACGATCGCGTCCACTGAAACCGCGACCGACGCGACAGCTTGGTATAAAGGATGAAAAAGCGATCGTGTTGAGCATTTTGCTGGTTAACAGCATTCGATACTTGCGAATAAATCACACTCGTATGTTTCCGAATAATTTATCCAATTTATTATTACAATTTACTATTAGAAATAATACCTTTTAGTTCACGAGAAAAAGGGAGGATATCGAGGTTTAGCATTCTTTAAAAAATGAAAGTTTAATTTTCAACTGATGTCACGATTTCGCATTTTCTCGTAGATATTTTATGAAAGTAAAACTTTTTGCTCGTCGTCTTATTCTGTATGATTTTCTACTTTTACCTGTAATTTTAAATGATATGTAACATACTAAACTGTGAAAAATGAAAAGTACGTTGTACAGCTCAATTTTTATAATTGCTGTAAAACTTTGAGAATTTTAATTCACGTTACTGGTTCAACGACATGGTTGTAATGATAAAGAGCACATACAGGAGCATACGAGAAAATGTTAAACTCAAAATTCATTAAAATCTACATTCCTCATTTTCCCCGTGAGCTCTTTTATATAATATTAATTAAAATTCTTTGGATCGACATTTTTGAAATATACAGGGTGTCTCATTTTTATCCCGGTATTAGAATGTTTTATGATTAAAATTATGACAAAGTTATGACAAAAATATCAATATAATAAATAATTGGATCTTCGTTCGAATTATTTCGAATTCGTAAATAAACGTATTTTAATACACAATCTGAATATATTTTTGGAAGGGTAATTGTTACAAATATTAATCATAATGTGTTGAAAAATGTAACTTAAAACAACGAGACGCAAAATTTCGCTTTATTGGTTATTTACCGAATCAATAAAAATATTGTTTCGATAAATTAGATAAAAATAGTATATATCATTTCAAGTACTCAGTTGTCAGAACAGTGTATAGTATAAATATTATATATCAAACAATATTGATACTTGCGAAATATGGTACTCTTGAATATTAATTTCAATCTGTGATAATGGTATTCTTATTTACATTGCATTTTCCTTAGCATGTACAGAATTCTTTTTTACATTTTCACATTTATTAGATTATCCAATAAATAATAAAATTTAAAACCTTTAGAAGCTTAAAATGGATAAAATATCTTAAAAGTAAGAAGAAAATAATAACTACTAAACTGCGAATGTTTATACATTTGGGAGTGTAAAAACGCGCATAATATACATATAATATGCGAAAATATACGAAACATTCAGAGTTAAATACCTGCTATGATATTTAATGATTAAACAAATTTTCGTTTAAGATCCACTTTTTTTATATTTATAGAAATACAAATTCTGTATAATCATGAGCAGTTTAACAGTTACAAGCATAAACCTGTAGCGGTAATGAATTAAGCGTGTAAACCATTTAACAGCCAATACGTAGCATTCGCTTGAATATGATATATTTTACTGCAAATACGATTCCCATCGTTTCGAATGAATGCAATTTTCTTTCGACACACGTGACAAATTCGCGAAGCCAGTGTGCCACTATGGCAGCCGAAGTTCAGCGGTGTGGATCATTTAAACTTCTCTAGGACAATTTCGGCGATAATGAAGAACGATCGTAGTGATGAATCAACCGCAATTACCGGCTTACGCTCGACACGCTGAAATGGATGGGATCGCGCGATCTGTTTACACGTCGAGACGACTAAAGAAGAGGAATTCGTCGATGAATTATTTTCTACCTTGCTGGATTATAATATTCGATCATCACTTTGACGATATTAAGGAAAAAATGTATACGATTAATTACGTAAAACGATGCATTAGAATATTGCGTTTAAGGTCTTAGAATTCTCGTTTTATCGTTTAATCTCATTTAACTATGTAGGAACAAAAATATGATATATGATATATGGGAGATTACTGAATATTTTTAATTTTCCAATTTTTTAATTTCTTTTTTCCTTTTTTTTTTTTTTTTTTAGAGAATAATTTTTTGTATCGTCAAGGCTTCTTGCATTTCTTGTATCGAGTATACTATGTTACTTTAATATATTACGTTAATAGTAATGTTTATATATGACACTTGAGATGTGAAATTTATGCTACTACAATATATTTAATGATTCAGTTTTTCTCAGGCTACGCTGTTTGAAAAGATTGGATATTTTTACACGATCTCGGAAAAATAAAGAGGTATTGTGATTTTTCGTAATAGGATCATTGTTCATGTATTTTTCACAATGTAGCTGATTGATTAACAAGAACTTTTAGGAGGAATTATTTAATCACAACTTTTATTATTTTAACATCGGGTTAAAAGCATCTGCGATATTCGCGGGTTCGCCAACTTTTACAATATAATGGCTTTGTAAACTGGATCCCTTTTATCAGACGAAATAAATTTCCGAACGCTTTTGTTCTCGACCGACCAGTTTTTATTATCTCTTTTTAATAAACACGAAATGCGTTTTTCATTGAACACGAAATCGTGTGCAGATACCAACAATCGATTTCAAACTGTATACCACAGATTTCCAGCGCTAACATGCCTCTTTAGGTCTCTCGAATTGCATTATTTTTCCTCTTTCCATTCGTTTTCTCTTCCCTTGTCCGTTTCACTCTGGATATTTACAAAAGCTGTAGAAAACAAAAATATACGGGTTTCCCTGGTATATTTATCTTCATTTGTAGTACGATTAACCTACAACTTGTTTCCACCAATTTACGCGAAATTTTGTACAGAATTGTTCGTCTGGAGTTGAAGCTAGCAGAATATGAATCTCGCGAGAGCTAAATTGATCAACTTTGCGTTTAAAGATTTCTTAATTTCACTGTACGGATACACGATTAGTATTCAATTTCATTAAAAAACAAATTATTTTCTCTCGTAAGCTTATTTGTCATAAGGAAATTGCTTAGATAAATATATATTCCATGGACGAGTAAATCAAAAAAAGAATCTTTGTAACATAGTTGCATTTTTTTATTTTATAATTTAAATACCTTAAAAGGCAAATAATTAACTATAAAATGTCAAACTTCTGAGTTTTATGGATTAGAAAATTACTTAATACTCACAAATAAAGGACAAATTGTACGTAATAGTTAATCTATATAGAACAACTTTGTAGACTTTTCCTCTGTTTTCTACATAATATATCGAGCATGAACGATTCACCAATTCTACGAAATTGCGTTTGGTTATGAGTATATTTGATCCAGGCTGGGCCATTTGTGTTTCATGTACTGGGCAAAATCGTCGACAAGGTCCTATTCCTCCTGTGTAAATTCCGTCAAGGCTACTTCTACTTCGTCTAACATGACACGGTCACTCTCCATGCGGCTGAGACATTGTCTGACATAGCGCGGGCATTTTCTACTGATTTCGCGGTGTGCCACCGATCATTGACATATTCTACTTTTTGTTCCGTTTTATATTATATCGTTGACATCTTCTACTTATTATTCCACTTTATATCATAAAATTAATCATACGCTGCAAGAAATATTAATCTTTATTTCCTCCCGTCGAACTAATTCATGTTTTACAGTATTCGCGTTTCATATTGATAGCGCAATATCAATTATGCCGGTGTTTCGTTCAGTTTGAAGACAGAATCGTCGCCAGATTTACTTATTATTCCACTTTATATTACATCGTAGCGATTTTTTACTTATTATTCCATGTTAGAACTGTATCATTGACATCACCTGTTTATTACTCCACTTTATATCATAAAAGCAATTACTAAATACAAAAAATATTCACAGAACATCTTCATTCTGCCATGAGGAATCAATTGGTATCTTACGTTCGTATTGATAGAATACTCTCAATTATATCAGTGTTGCTTAATGGTGCTTTTTTTCTTTTTTGAAGCCAGAATTGTTCGTCATGGAATGATCGGAATTGCCGATTAGTCGATTCAAGTCTGTTCCTCCTGTGGACAAGTGGTTGCTATTATCAGGATTGCAACCGTTGCATTAGGTAAGAGATCCAACCTGTACACATTCTCATCTGGATAATGCACTGCTAAGTGGATGCTCCGTACGTGTTGCGATTTGTACCCTATCAATCTTGATCCCGTGAGCTCGCGCGCACCTACGTTAACCGACACACGTATTCGAAACACGTGTGAGGCCGATTCACGAGCACAGAAACGCATTAGCACTTGCATACGTAACACATGCCACGACAAACGCATAACGGCTATATAGGTACATATAAGTGTTCAGGAATACGTAAGACGTACACGCATGATATGTATGTATACGTATCTGTACACATATAAACACAGAAGGATGAGTTTCATATACAGCTCGGTGTAGAGTAACGCTTTGGCATTGGTGTACATGGTAAATCGCACAGAGTGAACCAGCATTGCTAGTCTAGCACCATAAGTGCTTGTGTTTCTCCGTTTGAAATGATTTGGTACTCTGTTGCAGTGACTTCTGCGTAAGTGGACTTGCCAGAAATTGACAGTTTCAGGAAATGGTCAACCATATGTTTATCGAACGTTATGTTGTAAAATTCGCTGTTACGATTCTGATTATCCGGAAGAAGTACACCTGTTAGACTGTCGCGTGTAAATTTAGGTTAAACCGAAAAACTATGAAAACTAAAAAATCGGCGCTGTCTTTAATCTTCCGTGAATATTCCTGTCGTTGAAAAAAGAATGGTAAACTTGGTGAAATATTCACTCGGTTTTCACGTATTTTACGCTTGAACGTTTCTCGTAGTTGTTGATGTAGAAATACATTGTTTCTTTCGTATCAATTTATTCGTACACAATTTAGTAACTCACGTCATAATTTACGTGTCAATATTTCACGAACTATCGAATTTATGCGTGACAAATTAATGACCATAAGAGCGATTTGTCAATAAACACGATGAGACGACGAATGATTGATACATACTATTCTTGTATTTATTTGAAACAATATATTTTCACGTTCTACTGTTTGTATTTGTCTTTTTCCTTTTTATAGAAGTCTATAGAATGGATGTCCCCTGTTACTTCTTATTATTGATAATAATAATAGTAATAATAATAATAATAATTTTTGTATACATAACATTTTCCATTAACGTTATAACGCATGATACGATGTTTCATTAAATAATTTGAATATGACTCTGATTCTTTCTCAAGTTTCTGTTACTTTTGTAGTCTGACGTGAAATATATCATGTGCGTTATCTGTAATGTTTGTTACACGATGATTTGTGCGAGGTAAATTTTTCAGCAAGTAATTTAATAAACACCAAAGGATAAATGATAGATGATAGAAGATGAAGAATAATAATAATTCCAGATACAAAAAATTCACTTGAATGTAATAATCCTTGATATTTTCTCTGTAAAATACTTACCAGAAGACATTATCGATCTATTAAAACTTAAATTAAGTTATTTCAGAGTTTAGACTGCATATTGTGAAGCGAAGTGTATTGTTTGAACTGTTATTTATACCTATATTTTGAATTTCCTTTCACTGACGGTTATTTGTGTTTCATCGCACGGTGTATTTGAATATTTTCGAGGCTCGGATTGCCTGCACCGAAGCTGCGGCTCATCGTCTGCACTGAAGTTTATAAAAACCAGGATACCGTAGCGATCCTTTGTTATCACGTTAGATAAAGGACGTGGAAAAGCGATGATCGAGGAAGTGTGGACTTTGATTGCGAGAAATATTGTGTGGTGTGATGGAATTTTGGAGAACTAGCTGGCCAATGCCAGGAACGCTGCGAGTAACACGAAAGCGGAATTTTTGTGGTGAAAGGAGTGGAATTTCACGCGAAATTTTAATAAACTTGCTTTGTATCGTTTTTTCACACTTTTCTAGATCAAAGTTTCCTTGTTACATTATTGAAATGAAAAAGAATAATTGCAGAACAAAGTTACCATATTATGAGATTAACGTTTTTGCATATTTGTATTTTTAGATATTTGAAAACTTTGGAATTATTGAATTAATGGAAAATAAACGAATAAGCAATGTTTAACAGTTAGATGTGCATTATTTCATTATAAAAGTATTGTATTATAGAAGAATACCTAAGATTAGGTAAAAGAACAACTGTTGCGAGAAAGAATTATCGTGTTAGAAAATTTAAATTGTTATGTATCTGTATTTTTCTCGATTTTTGAAGAGATTGTATTGATATAGAATACAGGAAAGAATAGTTTTTGGTTTTTAAACATTTACTACTGCACTATGATATTATAAAACTGACAACAAATTTGACTTTTCAGATATTTGAGAAAATAATAAAGAAAATGGTGCTACGATTGTTATACGTCTACTATGACATTATAAAAATACTATATCATATTATAGAATTAGTATCGTTCCATATTTTTATTTGTAGATATTTAAAAATGAATATTTTTCATCGAAATATTTAAACAGCACGGAACAGTGTTTTGGTTATCACGAATTTACATATAATTACTTATAATTACGCATAATTTCTTTGAGCCCGGTTTCACATTTCCGTGAAAATATTTGCCCTATTACGATGTGCAGTAACTTTCGAGATAAAATAAACAGGAAGCCGGTAATTTTCACCGGAGGAGTAATGCGTAGATTTTAATATCCGCTACAGTAATTTCAGTTTTGTACGAATCGCTGCATAGTTTCGACCAAGTGAGAACCGAAACGATTTTATTTACACCTGCAAACTGTATTTGTTTGCACTCTGCTTAAGCATCGTGCACCGGGTCTCGCGTAAGCGCGACGAAATAAAAAAATTTTGGTTGAACAGAATATCGCCTTGTACACTCGTTCACTTGTTCTTTCTTTTGCTCGTTCCGATGTCTGTTTCGATTTCACGCTGCTTCGAATAATTATCCTTTCAACGACTGTAACAATAACTCAACTTTTATTTTAAAGGACGTAACTTTTTTCTTCAAATAAATTGTATAAAAAAATACCATAGAGAAACCATAAGATGTAATGAAATATTAGTAAATACTGATACAAATGTGCAACTAGAAATCTTCGCGTTTCGTAGTACTCGACCAAGCATCTCGAGCGAATTTTCTACAAAAAAAGAAAAAAGGATATCTGCATTCCATGCAAACACATTTCGCGTACCGATATAACCCGCAAACCCTTTCAGGCTCAACTAAATTCACAACTGCGGCAACTCGAAGAAAGTTTCTAAACTACGGCCAATTGCGTGGTCGTTCGCCATTCAACGAAACGTTCTACGATACTTTGACAACACGCTGGAATTGTCCGAGCTAGTCTAATTGTAAGCCAACAGGCGAAGCCCGGAACGAAAACAAAAGGGGGACAGAAAAGGAAGAAAGAAAAACTACAAAATGGAAAAAACAAAAGAGAGGGGAAAAAAGGCAAAAAGATTGTCAAAGTTCGCTAAACCGGTGGTAAAGTGTGTACACTGACCCGGGAAAATTTCGTATGACGCGGCGAACGCAAACAAATCCTCTGCGGCCCACTCTAAATAAACACGGAACGAGAAAGCTTGCTGCGCCGCGTTTCGAGCACAGTTCGGTTACGCGGCACGCGCGTTTTTTAAACGGAAACTCAAATAGTTTAGCCAGGAGAGGAAAGAGAAAGAGGGAAACGTGCGAGAACGCCTCGGCGTCCGTGATATCGCTGCTTAACGATTCTCTTTGCAGATAGCGAACTTCGCGATCAAACAAGTCGCACGGTCCTCTTCTAAGCTTTCCCGCCCCACCCGCCGCCCCCAACCTCTGACGCAGTTTCCAGTGTAATTTGTCGAAATTACAGTTTGCCCTCTCCGTCGTGCCTGATTCCGGGGGAATCAAGAGCACGTCGGTATTGATCACCGGCCACCCCTTCATCGTTTTTTTTCCTCCCTTCGTCTTCGTTTTTCACCTTCCGCCTCTCGCGAATTTCCATGATCACGTTCACCACGCTGTTTACGTAATCGGTTTGCATTCTATGCGTTCTTCGTCATACTTTTGGACCACGCTAGGTATTTAATCTATAGCGGGCTGTTTGAATTTTTTGGATTTTGTGGCCGGTCGAATTTTTGGCTTGCGTGGGTTTTATGGGATTATACAGCTGTCGCGATTAGAAATTTTTAAATGTAGATTTCAATAGGAATAACGCGTTGTTTCAGTGCTGTAGTTAGCTTTCTCCAAAGATTAAATGGCATTTAATTGACTTTTAAAGGGATTCCTTCTATTCCTATAAATTAAGAGAAAGACTAAGAATGTTGGAAATAGCGAAACGAAGTTTAAGAGTATTAATTTGTACGATGACGTTACATGTAATAAATACTTGAAAATTTATGTAGTTTCGATGTAACGTATAGAACAGTTGATAGTGTGTTACTGTACTTGAAGAAGTTAGTTGCAATGTATATACATACATACACACATGCATATACACAATTCTTATTGGACTAATTGGCAGTGAGAAGCTACAAATTATATATAACAATTATGGAATAATGCTGTTTTCAAATATTTAAAAGCAAAGATTTCATGTTGAGAAAATAAATTAATAGAAATGTAGAATTTTCATGAATAAAGATTCGAATGGTGCTTATTAAAACAATTATTAATTGTATTGAAGAGTATCGGAAAGTACTTTCAGTATAATCAATATATCCAATATATAATTTATCCATAATATATCCAATATATAAAATATACAATATACAATGTCAATATATGCAATGTAATAAATGCGAGAATCTAATGGAATAAATTTCGTTATTTATAGGGAAACTTGCTTCTGTAGTGAATTAGACGTATAGTTGGATATCATGCGGGAAGAGTTTAATTAGCAGAAAACTAGCTCTCTAATCCAACAATACGTTGCCATTGCATGTTAATTCACAAGTTTCAAAGACGAGATTATTATACATTGAACATTGTTGAAACTCTGATTAAAGTTAGAACATCTCCAGATGAACTAATAATGTCCTTTAAATATTCAAATCTCGACTCGATTTAATATTAGACTTTTCATGTTACAGGGAAACTCTAACATCTATTCTACCTTATATCGTACATACGTATATCAAACTCATAGTTCAACAAAGTAAGGCTACAAAGTAAGAAAAACGAAGTATCCACTACGTTTATTTAAGAGTGTTATATATCCTTTATTAAATAATTTACAACGCTGAATCGAGTCAATAAAAATTGTCAATATTTTCTTCGTAATTCTATTTGTATTTCCTCCAAGGTCTTCCCTTCGGTCTCTGGCACGTATCGATAAATTAGTAACCATATAAGTAAAGTAATCACAGCGAACACCAATATTGGCATATACGTTCCGTACGATTCTTGCAGCACCTACGAATAAGGCGAAATAATTATTCGAGTTTGCACGAGTCTATTACATGCACGTAAGTTATGCGGATACACGACGATGATCTTCTCTGGTATGCAATAACGAAGGAAGGAAAAATCGTTAGAAAAATATTTTATAAATTCTTCGTCGTTTTTGCGTTCCATCGATGCGTTACGAAACGCATGTTTTTAGATTATGGAATTACAGTTCGTTACAGAAATATCATTCACGTGCTTCATATTTGTACTAGGTACGTATAAGCATTCACGTACTTAACACACATTTTCTTTTGAAAAAAATTATATCATTACTGCAATGTAAAGTAATAAATATTTATTAATGATAGATTTATAATTAATAAAATAATTTTTACGTATAATATATTCAATATATAACGTAGTCGAGTATTTCTACGACCAACGGTATCTCTTGCTCGATAAAAGTTTCAATTTTGCTATTGTGTCTGAAACATCGAAAGTGTAAAAACCGATTACTATTCGGAACAAATAGCTACTGATATGGGATTTTCCCCAATTACATATCTCGGGAACCTCGGGAAAATAAAACTAAACGAGGATAATATTTAGTTTACATTCAAGTTTTTGCCATACGCTAATAAAAAGAACCGATAAAATAAAAACAAAGAAGCTGGCTAATGTTTCGTTTGCATATAAATTTACATTCCATGGTGATAAAAAGACGCTTCTACCGCGAAAATAGAGATAAAAATAGAAATAGAAGGATAGTATTTAATCTACGCCAATATATTCTTCCATTCGTAACTAACAAAGATATTCTCGTCCTATTTGCAAAAAGAAAAAAAGAAAAATGAGAATTGCAAAACAATCGCAAAATAAAAATGTTTCTATTCTATTGTAAAAAAAAAAGAGAAAAGAATGATATTTGATATGTACAATTAAACAGTGTATCTCGTCGAAATTGAATATCTACGTTACTTCTTCCATTATCGAAGACAGGAAAAAATAATTAAAAGTTTATATGGTTTCAAAAACTGAATCTGATACTATACAATGCAAAAAATAGATGTTAATATGTAAAACATGTCAATAATCTTAAAATAGCTATTTTTTATCGTTAACAAGTATATTTTAAAATCGTGTAAACATTCTAATCATTTTTTCCCGCTTCTTTTTTCCTTAATTTAAACGTTTCGTTTATACGTGAATCCCTATACTTCGTTAATGAATAAGAAAACGCATTCCGGCTCTATTTCCAAGAAAACATTCAATTGAAGTGAAACACCATCATGTTCGATTAATACCGAATAATTTTATTCTTACGGCAATCCAAAGTCTTTACTCAAATCGAATCAAAAGTCCATCACCTGATCGCCGTTTCAATAATTAAGCAACGATGATTACCGTATCTCTCAAATACCTACCTGATAGAATTTTACCATGGTGGTGGTAGCGATGGCGTAATAAACTGAGCAGAATATGGCGGCGGGTACCTTCACGTCTATGTGAAAGATCTCGCCTACGTAGGCCAACGGGATCGGGTTCAGCGCGAGTCCGTACCCAAGCACATAAATCACAAGGAACACGCTGGGTATCCATCGTAGCTTGGAGACGTCGTGGTCGCTCGTCAGGAGCCCGAAGAAGATTCCCATCATCGTCAAGGACACCACACAGATGGGCGTTGAGATCAGCAACAGCAATCTCTTGCCGGCCATCCTCACCAGCAACACGCACACGCTTCCAGCTAATACAATTGCACATCCAGTGATCACGATGCTAATGTTCGTTGCGACCTCGAAGCCAGCTTCCTCGAATATGAACGATTGATAAGCGAGCAAAGGAGCTGCCCCCGTTAACGTCAACGCGCTCATGACAATCACAGCGATACGAAAAGCACGACGATTCTCACGCCTAGTGAACATCTCCTGCAATGATCTTCCCAGCGTTCTATCGGGGCTGTGATCTTCGGTCGCCACGATCCGTTTGATTTCTTCCAGTTCCTCCATCACGTCGTCCTTTCCTAACGCCCATTTCAACGTCCTCTCCGCGGATATTAGTTTGTTCTTCTTCGTGAGGAACACGGAGCTTTCCGGTAACCAGACAAACGTCAAGAGGAATATTAAGGGTATCGAGACCGAGATCATGGACATCGTGAAACGAGACACCCATAAGCCGATCGCGTACGCTAGCATCATCCCCGTGTTTAGAAGCACAGCCATCAGAGTACCTGGACGACAAGTTTGCTTATCTTTTGGATCATCTAAGAGATCGGTTTATTTTATGGGATTCGGACAGTGTTAAGGGATTTGGGAGATTAATCGTGGTTACATTGTTGGCTTTAGGTTTAGATTTTAGGAACAGGAGTGATAGATCTTTGGGAGGGGAAATTTTTGATTAATGGTATAAAAGATTGCTCCCTTTTTGATTAACCGTACAATCAATGGTGTAAGAATTCTGTACAAGCGATCATCGCGTAACGCGATGTTTGTTACGGGTTCTATGAAATTCTCCTTTTTCGCTATTCTTAGGAATATTTAGCGTTTTTGGTAAGATTAACGGATAATACAGTATTGTTAATAACAAATAAATAATCATCACGTAATACATGTATATTATTACTATAGTAATGCTTGTGTAATAATATTTGTATAACACGACCCTTAATAACGTGAGACCAATTAACCTTATTATTCGAAGTTTGCCTATGCTAATATATTAAAGTTCTATGTAAACTTGAATACATTATGCATTGAAAAGAGGTTTTGAAATTTCATAACGATGTACCTAAACACCAAACCAAAGGGATAAGGAGTGAATTGAATGTGATAAAAATAAAAGTATATATCATAGAATATAGTCTATAATTTCATTGGAGATAATGTTAAGGAAGACGTAATTCACCGTAAAATATTTATGACGTACAGTTCAGATCTTTCCTTGAATATTACTGATAATGTTATTTGTTATATACTATTTTCTGATGTAACTTTTTCATACCAATGGTAGATTGTTTTAACGTAACATCTTTCAAAGTCATACTTTTACTTATAACTTAATATCGAAATAACTTCATGAAAGAGTAATCGTAGATAAGCAACAAAAGATAGAAAACAAAATAGGTTGCAGGATACATATGAGATGATCGATTTCAGAAATTTCTAAAGTTTTTCACAAGTTAATAATTGAATATGTCATAACGTTTCGTTTTAACGCTTGAAACTAGACGATTGCGATATAACAGGTGTTTGCAGGTTTATCATCAACCGTTTTATCATAACAGAAGTTATAAAATAGAAGATTGTCCAAGTAATGAATCAACACTTTCTGTCATAAATATAGCGACGGCTAGCTTGAACTAAGATTATACCATGATTCGTGCGATTTTCAATGAAATTATAGACGTCGAACATTTCAATAAAAATTCGACTATTACGTCTGTAACGATCTCATACTGTATAAATAAAAAATAAGAAAATAAAAATTAGTACTACCTAACGGCCCACGAGTCCTTTTGCTGCTAACTTCGCCCAAGTACATAGGCATCACAGCGTACGTTATCCCACATCCAATGCCAGCAAGTATTCTACCACAGTAAAGCTGTGGAACAGTAGCTGCCAAACCGATTAAAATCCAGCTGGCAATCTTTGGTATCGTGGCGAACAGTAGCGTTCCTTTGCGACCGATTCTGTCCATCAAAAGAAACGGCACGACTGAGCCAAGACCAACACCGACGTACATCAAATTCACTATCCAAACCACTTTGTCGCTGGATACTTTCAAAGGATCGTCCTGGTCGAATTTTGGTATAATAGGAGTGCTCCATCCTTCGTTCAATCCACTATCGATGATCAGAAGGTTGCCTATGCGACGATGAATAATTTGAAAATATTCAGCCGCTTCTTTTTTCAATCGATTCTCCTATTCAGGTCAATGATTTACGATGCTGGTTTGATTTTTGATCAAGTACTACTTACAAACGATTCCAATAAACATCTGTCGTAATATCCCACGCTCCATGGTTGTCATTGAGCCTTCAGATTTTATAGTCGGACGGTTTGAAAGTTGAAGAACGAGAGAATTATTGGAGTAGATACTGGTGTGTGAGTTGTGCAGTCTGTTTCATTGGTTTGTGAGGTAAATATGCTGTGGAACTTTTCGAATTAATTTTGTTAGGATAGAGATTAGTTAAAATCTTTGATTAAATAAATTTCTTTAAATCCGCGCTTACAAGTCGATATCGTAATAGTGAGTTATCAGTAAAAATTTAAAGCTTCTGAAAAAATATATTCGTTTCTATAGACACCTGAATTATTATAATATTATTGTTACTATAAGAACTCTAGTAAAGAATTCAATATCTCTCTTATCGGGCAAATATTTAAATATTTTAGATAAGAAAATGGGTTTCATTATGATTCAAACAATGAGTGTAATTGGGGGCGGAAAATGATCTCAAGCATTTCTAAGGGATTGATGATAGTTTCAGGAGCAGAAGTTTTGTAGAAAAATATGTAGAGAATCCCACTATGCCAGCAATTCTATGTCGAAAAGCAAGAACAAATGAGCATACTCAGTTAATCCATAGATAGAGAAAGATAGAATCATTCGATTGTTATATTAGTTTTTCCAATATTATATTAGTTTTCAATTTTTTCAGACAGGACACAAAAAGATTTTAAATAATTAAGGTTACTGTAGCGGTCGAACTTTAACAAGATTAGTTTCAAAAAGATTACAAAAGCAATTACACTTCAGATTCAAAGTTAAATTGGTTCTCAAAAATTATTTTCATGTCGAGTTCTTCGAATTTATGCTTGTAGAATACTGAATGGCTTAGAAATTTGAGAATATTCGGCCCTAAAATCAAAACGATCGACATTATCTACCATTTTGATATCTTAACACTTTCACGCGGGTTGATTTCTGTCGTTAGCGATTATAATAGCTTAGGAATTATAAAATACAATTTGCAAAAAAAGATTATCGCAGGATATCACAAAATAGACGCGTGTCGAGCTGTTAAAAAAAATATAACAATACTTAAAGAAAAAGGAAATAGAATTCCGCAGAAAGATTAAGCTTTCACACAACAAATCATGTAGCGATCCAAATCGCATTAACGTGACAATGTTAAAATTTGTTGCCAAAACGTTTCTTTCCTTTCTATATCTCCTACGACAACTTTGGCCAATATTATTCAATTCGAAACCGTTTTCAAACGGTTGATCCGCCCAAGTTCTGTCATACGAGGAAATCTTGGTCCTCCGTGGAACGCGGCGAACAGTCGTAAACAGGTAGTACGTGTCGGAACAGCGCGGCGATTCTGGTTTAGCTTGGCGCAGAGATAACGGAAATAAAGCCAACTAAGATACTAACAGGATCCCGTGATACGTATCCCGTAGCCAGGGCTGCAATAAGGCCGCGCTTGCGAGCATGGAAACGGCTTTGCACGCTTGTCCTCCCCCGTTTCGAGCCAGTTGTTTTCGCTTTGTAACCTTCGATCCTGTGTTACGAGTCGACGCTTTATGGCCGACGTGCCATTAGGACACGGGAAACGCGGTTCTCACCCTAAATCCTTCACGACTCGAATTTATCACCGCTGCTGCTTATTTTCTCGGTTTACTTTTCATTTACCTACTTTTACCCTGTTAATTCAATTAATCATTAGTGTCTCGATTCAATTAAGAGGGGACGTAATTCGGACAAGAAGGAAACGAGAAAGATTGCGTTCTTTTAGAGATATATTTTGGTAGAATAACGAGCTTAGAGCTTTGGCGTGATTAACGCAAAATAAGAATTTCTAAGTTTCAATATAATCGATTGCTTAGTATAGTAACGATAAGATCTACTGTAAAAATGAATGGATGCTTTTGTACAATGGTTGTGAACGATGAGTAGTCGAAATAATACGGCAATTAATTTATGAGGAAATGAGTCTCGGTGTAATAGACGCGATACGTACGATAAGGTGTTGCATTATTTAAAGATAAATTAAAGTCTGTAAATAATATTCTCGAGCGATGAATATTCCAAATAGTGCAAGAAGTAATTTGTAAAACTTGTAAGGACGAAAGAAGTCACATTTGTACATTTTTTAAAAGGGTAAAAATTCTATCAATATAATATTGTCAAAACGAATGAAACTGTGAACAATAACTATTCGATACGGTTTAGAAGAATTTTAAGATATCAAACATTTGACGCGTAGTTGTCAATATAGAAAAATTTATACATACTCTTGTTAACTTTAATCAAATATTATCTGTGTTCAAATCTAATAACGATCCATATTTAAAACAGTTAATCCACAGGATGTTGGATGATACGTAATAGTAGCAGCATTATCACAAACTCGGATAGTACTCCACAGTGTTTAACGCGTTGACATTCGTCAGGATTTATGCTCATCTCGTCAATGTAACTTCGAGATAACTGTATTATGCGTTTACGACTTCAAATAACTTGATATAACTGCGTTATTTAATCTCATCTTGGAAGCCGTTATGCGACAAAAGCATGCAATAAAGACGAGCTTCTCTCTCAAGCTGATGTTCTTGCATACAACACGATCATTACGTGCCACGTGACTTTATACGACATTATCTTTACACACTGTGTCAGCGATGATTATCGTCAAACCGATTATCGTTGTACGCACAAGTACGTACGTCGATAACTTATCACTTTCGTAGATGCGGTAAAATAACGGAAAAGAAAATCGTGCTGTCATATCGCAAACAGTTTTTATCCTGTAATTCTTTAATTTACCTCGACAGTTCGACCACAGTTGCACACAAAATTCGCATAAAATTCACTTACGCCCGCACGCTAGGCGCGTTTTGAAACTCCGTTACGTCGTAGACTGGGGCTTTATGACCGACGTTATGGTACATCTGTTATCAAGGGATGAAAACTAAATGAGTTGAGTCGTTTAATACGTTCAGCGCCTACGGCGTAAATCCCAGTTGGCACGTACTTTTAGATTATGTGATTACGCGTATTACGTGTAACACCGATTTAAACGTAAGATGTAAATCAAAAAGTTATAATAATTCATATTAGATATATATGTACAATTTTCGGATATAGAAGCAGTTGTTTATTAAATTTATTTCTTTTGTCTATTGATTTATTCCTAATGTTGGTTCTTAATATTCAAACACTATAGCGCGTGGAATATTATTATTGTATCGTTGTATACATTTATTTCCAATAATTAATTAGTTGATCATTTTTTAAATATATTAAACAACATCGCTAACATTCACCCCTGTCGATGATCATTCCTGTTGGTAAATAATACGATCATTTTATTATATTACATATTATCGATATTATCGTCGATTCCTCGTGTTTCAGGCGCTTTCAATATTCTGAATAATATTCTGAATTCATTTCGATATTGTACTTCAATTACTGGGCCGAAAAGGGGACTTAATTACACTTTTGCCCGTACGTTCACAAACATTTTCTCCGATATAAATCTTTGATCTGTCCATTTGTCATTTCTTTTGCTTGATAATGCAGTCTCGTCGTTGTTTATTCTATTATTCCGTCTGTTATTATTATCACGTGAATTCTGTCCATTATCATTGTCGCACAATTAAATCATAATTGCGATAATTATGGCGCGCCGACGCGTCCGAGCGTCGTTCACTTATCAGTGAATTTCCATGGTGAAGGGATTACTGTACTTTCATCGTGTATGGAAGAACAATAATCTATTTATTTTTCAAAACATATTCTGGTTTTCAATAAACTTTCCCTCTCTTCTTCTTATTTATTTATTTGTATCTTTATTTTTAATTACTAGACTGTGAATACTTACGCATTTATGCGAAATTTGAAGATATAAAAATGCGCATAATATGGCAGAATGCGTAAAATATTGAAATGAAAATCCCTATTATAATATTTATCAGGTGAAACAAATTACTGGCGAGATACCATATTTGTTCTTAATACGAATGAAAATATAAAGCTGCATAATAACGCACAGTTTATTAATTACTATGAATCGAAGAATTTTACAAAATCGTATCAGCTTTGAACTGATAACTTAGACTTTTTATTTCGTTTCATTTTTAACGATTTCCGAGGGTATGTGAAGATTCAGAGGATTATGATAAAAGATCGATATTTAATTGGACCTACGACGCGTTTCTTACTTACAGCTGAACGAAGGGCGCACGAAAAAAATATCTAGTTATGATAATAAGCGCATTGACGCGCCACCGTTACGCAATTTTTATAGAAAACGGATATAATTATACCGATTCTTAACACGGATAATGTATCTTCCTGTTGTTGCATAATGGCAAACTGTTAGCAATGTGAGTTTAAGCAGATGATCTAGACGGTGTTTTCCAAGAATCTTGTTATAGTATCTATCCTTCGTTGTTACATAAACTGTAATAGAGTTTTCAAAATATGAAAATTTATTATTCGTAAACATCGTGTGTTTAATTTATTTCACTATGATTTACTATTAACTTTTTCTGAGAGTTCTAAAAGAATTAAACAATTCTATGCGAATTCTTTCCACCTCGCGAATGTTTATATTCAGTATATACAATCTATTCCTTCAGATTATTTACACATAGGTATATTTGTGGGGAAAAATTCCATCTTTACGATTTATGAACCTGTAATTAAAGCCTGCAATCATTTGTTTTAATCGAGATGCGTTTAAATTTGAATTCTTCTTCAAATAGGATAATCGAGTGTCTTTTATCATTGTAATTGCTATCGACATTGTTAATAGTGTATATTCATTTATATGCATGTGTAAAAAAGTTCCACGAAAATTGGTTTCTACTTTTGTTCGTATAATATAGGAATAATTAAGTGCTCTGTCCGTCCTCTTTCTCTTTTCCAACTATTTACATACAACAGATTTCTTCCATTTACTTGTAACTTCAGAAGGTCAGACGCTCCAGAAGGACCGGAATCAAACTGAGCAGACATACAATTATACATACAGAGATACAGCGAGAGTCAAAAATGTGAATGACAAAAATATTTTTTAACAAGCTTTTATATACACACACAAAAGAAATTTATACATATGTTACGTAAATTAAAAATTCATTAGGAAAGCATAAAGTATGCAGTAATAGAAATTAGTAGGAAAGAACATAGGTAGGAGTCTGTAAGTAAATGAATATCATAGGAACTTCATTTTTATAAGGTGTATACTCGCTTTTTCTCATTGTATACGTATAGTACAATAGTCGTATGCACAGAGTGTACAATTTATTATGTTTATATAACAATTTCTTTGACACCTTTGCTCATACAGTAGCATTGGAAAGATATGAAGATATAATCGATTGAACAGATATAACGTACGTAGGAATACAAATTAATAGTAAAAAAGACATAAGTAAGAACAGGTAAATCAATATTATACAAATCACATTTTTGTACTTTGACTCTCACTCTATGTAAATAATAATAAATGTACAGAATATATATTTATATTATATTTATATAGCTATCTTTTCTCGAAACATTTGTTCAAACATCTATACGATACAATACTTGATACTAAAATAAGAGGAAGCGAATATACTCAGTTAACAGTTACAACACAGTTGCAGTGATGCAGATTAATCTCGGTATTTTAGGAACGATTCGCATAAGCACAAATAATCCGCGTTTTATCCTCCGCATTTCACAAAATAACCTATACCTTTTTTTCCCGCCAGCAGAAATCTCCGTCCCCCTTTCCCGCTGGAAAAATGCAATCCTGAAAGATTGTATTTTTCCGAGGAAGTTTCTACCGTCGTCGTAGCTCCTATATAATTTACGACGCTGTTTTTCCAACGGTGAATACTTAGCTTACGAAAGAAAATTCAGCACAGACGAATGCACGAATTATTGTCCAGAGTTCTTCGCGCGTAGAAAAGTGTACGGCTGTCGATTAATAAATCGGGCAATCGAAAACGAAGTTACATCCGAGCCTCGGATGTGTCTTGTGTTTTCGTTTCGAGTAATTTTCATTCGCACGTTTCACCAACAATGAACTCTCTCGGGTCTGGCTTCCCTTTCGCTTTTCATCGCCGTTGAAAACCATAAACCATAAACGTTGGAATTTCGATACTGTAAGTCAGTCGAGTCTTAACTATTCCGATCAGGCGCTTCGCGAATGAAGCATATGCTTGTCTACATGACGAATGAAGTGTTTGAGAGTTCTTTTCGTATTTTGCAATCTATAGCACACTACTATGTATTGCATACCACAACGTGCATGTTGGAATCGAAGAAAAAAATCGAAAATGGATACAACATACGAAGTCTATATTCATATTTGTCTACCTTTAATTTAAGTTCTCTTATTGAACATCATTTTTGATGAATTTAAAATATTATCGCTGAATCCATTTCCAAAATTGCACCCTACATATGTGTACGTTAAAATTGTTTTGTTCGTGTAAGTACTAGATTGCAAAAATATATGTAGATGTATGAATTTCAATCATAATTTTTCAAAATATAACCAACAATTGTATCGATGATTGTAAAATAACTAAAGACACTAAAATATTTATTATTTGTTATTTTTAATTAATTAATACCATATATATCGGGTATCTTGGTTAGCTTTATGATTAGAAGAAGAAAATTTTCTGTAAAAGCTTGAGCAAACGAAAATTTGTAACCTTTCTTGTGTTTCTTTCTTAGCTTTATTATTAACAAATTTTATTATTAAAATTCTGCATCAAGTGGACTAGAATTACGCACACACCCATAAAGAATAAGTCAATGGTATATTTACGAAACGAAAATGAAGCTTATTAAATTTTTGCATTATAAGGAAAACTAAATTATACCGTTCTAAAAATTCAATTATATTATACTTTTCTAGAATTCTAAATTATACTATTTTTAAAATCATATTAGGAATTTATCTTAATGAACATTTTCCTTTAAAGTTAACAAGCATTAGATGAGTTATGGACGAAGCTATAAATGGAAAGAAATATTATTATTACAAGAGGAAAAATCTGATGTATCTACTAGTTTGTGATATATACCTATTATGGTTATGAAATATGGTAAGAAACTTCGTCGACGATTTATTTAAAATATCATGTTCCATTTTCCGAACGTTCCAAGTAAATTGTTTCCACGTACACGAAACCTACGTGTATCTTGTTATGGAAGCAAACTTTCCGTTGAGTATGGTATGGATACATAGGGAAATTTGATACGGTATGCAAACCTTAAATTACCTTCGTTATTCGTTCATTCGTTACATGGATTTTCGCGGAGTTCGTCGCGTGTAAAAGCGCGGTTCAATTCTGGAAAACATGATCACCGTGATATTTACGGCCATTCCTTTATTACCTGTATGGTGGATTATATTACGAGAGATTCTCTTCTATGATATATTCAACGATCTTCAACTCTTGTAATTTAATATCACTGATTTTACATAAATTTAATTATAATAGATACAGAATTTTACAAAGTATTGAATTTCGTAACAATTTGAAAATAAGATTGAAAGCATTTTAAACAAGATATGTATTCATAAAGGTAGTTCTAATAAAAAAAAAAAAAAAGATAATTGAAGATTCTTAAAGTGAAAATTACTAAAGGAATAAAGAAGACGAGGTTTCTTTCGAACAGTTGAATTTATTTAACAAGATAAATTCTAAGACAAGTTTAAAGGCATCTTAATTAAAAAATATACTCCTTCGAAAGCTATTTTTAACACAAAGAACAACAAAACGATAAGAAAGATACTGCCGCCAATAATAATAATAACTTAAAGATCTCACTAGGTCTTTATCGCAAGGTTTAATAATAGAATTAAATTACCAGAAAGAAACACGTTGTTTAACCTACATTACGCGAAAAAATGTGCAATGATTGATTGGAAAACCACAGAGAATTAACGACAAAGATGAAAGCAACGCGGTTACCGTTTCGCGGTGTTGTGACGAGTAATCACGAAATCGCAATTAGTTAAATGTAACCGGGATTTGCGGTTCCAATTACGTCACTGTGATCAGTGTAACGATAACTCGTCGATCGAGAGTGATCGCGACAAGTTGGATTTCGTCGATAACAAAAACGCTGATTCGCAACGGTATAAATAACGAAGTCCGATTACCGATGATACGATTGCTGACAACAATAGTCACTGTCTTTTATTCGACGTCGAAGTATCTATCATTCTATCTTGGTATTTCATTAGCTCCTTTTTACGGTTGTCGATTTTGTAAAATCACTCCACTTAAAACAATAGATGAAACTCAATGATTTCGATAATGAAATCGTTCACAATTTCTGCATTGTCACGTAACACATTTGTATCCTCCTCGGTTGTTGAAATCTAATTTCATCGATAGGATAAATTACCTTTGTCGATGGTACGACGAGCAATAACGCTACACTGGTGTGCCATGTAAGTTAGTGCACAATTTTTCGAGTGTCTATTGTCCTCAACTTTTTACTTTTCAAACATTTAATCATCAAATTTCTCTGCACACAGAATATATTTTGCTGATTCTTTACGTAAAGGTCTTTGTAGCATTTATTTCTTTGAATTGTATTATTCTTGAAAAATTAATTTCGAACAAAATCTTGCGTTGCACTATTATTTGTGCACACAATGTTTGGGACATTTCCTTGATCTATTTTCCTAGATTTATTTTATAGAAATAAACAAATGTTTTCTTTTTTGATTTTTCAAAAAATATACACAGACAAGTGGGACATAATGGAACGCTTAGGTAACTTTGGATTGTGATAATAAAAAATCGAAAGGCGATAAAAGCATAGGGTTTCAATAGAAGCTTTAAGTAGGCCTTAGATTATTAAAGAAAGAAAATAAGATTTAGTAAAGTCTAGAAATATTCGCTTCGTTCAAGTGGTAGATTTAAAACTGCAAAATCTTTATTCATATGAATTCAAAATTATTTATTTATATAATATATGTCAATATATATAAACATATGTTTCAGTTTTGTTATTTCACGAACAAAGTTCAGAAATAAATACGTCATCTTCTTACCGAGCGCCGGTGCAAGCCTCATGGGCCCACCCTTGACATTTCACGAATCGTGTCAATTTCCCGGGAAACTAGGACAGCAATTACAATTTTATTTCACGATCTACTAATTGCAAAAAAGAATAATAAGTACCAGGAAACATTTCTAATCTCTCCTATAAATATATGTACAGACGTTATACCTCACTTATCTCATTTACTACCAAAATGTTCCCTTTTGTCTCATAACATTTAATATTTACACTTCAACGTGGTATAAAGAACCAGATAAAACGTCAAAATACAACGTAAGGGCTACAGAATTCAATGTTGTGTTTATTGTTCTAAATTTTCAAAATACAGGTTTTAAAAGATGACAGAGAAATCAACACAAAATCAAAATATCCACATCAAAAATTTCTTCGAGTCTGTCAGTCGAGAAATAACGTGTGTACTGGTCGATGGTCGATCACGAACTATTGTAAGGACGTTCAGTCTCATATCATACGACAACAATTCGTTCGTATCTCTTATCTAAGAGAAACATTGACGTTCAATTTTATTCATCTGCTCCGTTATACCTTATTTTCCCCTATAATGTATTTTATATTTAGCATATTGTATATTTAACTGCATTAGTTAGTCGATGTTTGTTACTCGAATCCTTTGTATATCATTGCAATGAAAACACGCATAGCCTAACTATTTCACTCGAAGCTTACGTTAAAGGTTAACTATTTTCTTGTGGAATGTTAGAAAATAATCAACAGCCGTTAAATTAGCGCAAGAGGCAACTGCGACATATGAATTCTTACGGTATTACCTATTTCGTCATTGTGCATATGTACAGGCAGTGACACATGCTGATAATTGCATGAAGTGTTAGTAAACCCGCATAGAGAAAAATTGTAACTAATTTTTATCACAGTTCCATTATGTATTTAAAAGCGAGTAATATCGACCTTGTTAAGTTTTCTGGCACAGAATAAGACTGAGAAAATCGAAGGTCTTTGTTTATTAAGACCGTAACCCAAGTGTTTATGGCTGAATGAATTACTTGATAACATTATCTGTCATTTATGCAATGGGTAAGCACGCGTACCGCTAATTGAGCTTTTACGATTGTAACAACACTGCCGACCTTTGTGAACAGACTACTAGATTGATTTTATCCTTTTGAAGCTTCCGAATAATTTTTGCTAGAAATGTTATTTGCTAGAAGCCCGATGCTTAAAAATTCGAGTTTTATTTAATCGTACAAATTATCTGATGGGATGATGGGATGAAATAATATCATTAAAATTAACAAGCATTTGGTTAATAAAAGATAGACATTTTCACACATTTACTGTTTATAATAAAAATGTATTGCGCGAAATTGGAAAGAAAACATGATCCGTAGACATTCTTTTACCATCAAGAGAAACAAAGGATTCTGGTTAATCGGATAATTGTTATCTTTAGAACACAGGAATTGAAAATAACAATACGTCGAATGGTTCTACTATTGTAAAGACTATGATTCATTTAAGATTATGAAAGTGGATAGTGAGATTAAGTTACAAGATATACAATCTCGATAGTAACTGAGGGAAACCAGTGAAACAGGTTAAAGTCGTAATGAGAATTATCAAGATTCAAGGTCAAGTGGGATAAATGTTCCTTTGGATACTTTCCAATTACGCCTGCACGCAGGACACTTTTTCTGTACCCGTATTTTATAATACATTCAATATATGTACACTATAACGTTATCGTCGTAATAAATAATCTAATAAAATAGATATTTAATTACGGATCACCCTGTGGCGCGATTGTGTAAACAGAGATTCTACATATATACTTACAATATTATACATATATCGTCAAAGCAATAGCACACGCTTTTATTGAATCGAATCGTCAATTTTGATAATATACTCGAAAGTTTGTTCATGCGGAACAGTTTTTGCTTATAAACTGTCTGACAACTTCCAATGGAACCATTTAACCCTGAACTTCGTCCATTAGATTATCAATGATCACAACAATTTTGATTACATTGGAATTAGATCGATCAATATTAATTTGTAGTTATATTAAATGCAGCTTGTACGAATTAATTTGAATTTGTAGTTCATACTATTATATTTATTTGTTATTATAATCGTAGTATATATCTTTATATATATATATTGTAGGCCATATCACGCGAAACGCAGAATACAAATTACAGGATACAATAGAAATTAAAATTAAAATGAAGTATTCTAATATTAATGAATATAACACAAACTGTTGTGATACACCTGTAATCCAACGATCTCAATTATGTGAAGTCATTATATTGTACATATACTCTGTCTATTTGATACAACACTACGTAAACAAGACATCTCGCGGTTAATTACCAACGTTCTATTTATACGATATTTGTAAACCGCATCGAAACGTTGTAGAAATTAAATTACCCTGTTAAAACGTGGTTAAATCCAAGGTCGCTCAGGATACTTTTTCTTAGAAAGTCTGATGATTCCAAGCAAAGTATCTTCTCCTTTTCCATAAACTTCCTTTCACTTGAGATTCTGAATTTTCGATCGTCGCGCACAATTTTTCTCGAAAAACTCTGCCGTTTCTAATAAATACAAATGGAAAGAAAATTGAATGAAAAAAGAATTTCCTTCTTCGCTTGTTGCCAGTCTTGCACCTTCTTGTTCCCAATGGCTCAATGATTTCTTCCGTCAAAAAAGTGGAAGCACGCGATCGACACGCGCGCGGATCTCGGGAAGCGATCGAACGCCGTCGACGCGAGTCAGCGTCGATCTCATTCTCGAAGACGACGAAGAAGGAAACTGAACTCGACAACGATACGTAGACGCCTAGACACGTAAAACTCACGGCTCGATTTTGTTCCAATCCCACTCTCGTCCGCTTTTATAAACTGTGACGACACGCTCCAACGCGGCTAATTATTTTCCTGTTCTTTCCCACAACATAAACGTAAAAGGGATACTTAGACTTGACATTTTGGATATGCGTCGCGGCTAATTAATAGAGAAGATTGAAATGTGAGGATTGTTTTCGTCTGTCTTGTTTCTTTCAACGTATCGCTTTTTATAATACGTTTTTCATTAACTTGACGAAACAATAACATACTCTATTTACGTTCATGCGTTTGTCGTTTCTCATGTTTCGATTATGTTTTTAACGTTACGCTTTGTTTCGCTGTTTCGTAGCTGAAATTTCCCGCCCTGAAGAAACGAACTGGAATATTTACGAAACGTCGGAATAAAAAGTGATCGAAATCCGGAAAAACACGAATACATCATCTGACAGACATCGAGAAAGTATAAAATATAAAATTTGTTTAATTGTAATGTTCGCTTTACACGATAATAATTAAAATTTATTTAATTATAACGTTGCGTTTACGCGTGTTATTGTATTACTTGGTCCTTAATGGGTTAAAGAATCGTCTTTTCCGATTGCGAGTCGATCACGACGAAAGTTGAAATCGATCAGGATTGACGAGCGCAACGAGGAAGAAGGAACCGAGGTAAACCATCAAGTTCGCGGTTTCACGAGGATTTTCCTCGTTGGTTGATTTAAAAGAAAAGTCGTTTTCCACTCGAGAGCCCCGCGGTCAGTTCCATGGACTTGGCCTGCATCGTTCTTCCTCCCGTGAGTTTAATTGCGAGTAATGCGGGTGCCGATCGCGTGGAAATAAAGATAAAAACCGATTATTCGAAATCGGGAATTCCCTGGGAATTCTTGCATTCGTTTGTTTATTCTGAACAGAAACACTTTTGTAATTATAATTAGCCTATTGAATACCGAAAGTTGAGGTCTCGGAATTAATAATTGGAATTCAACACACGTATATCCGGTAATCCGATATGAAGAAGTTTGTAATTATAGAAGCTGCGTGGAATGATCTGCGGATGCAGTGAATCGTCGAGCGACGAGTGCTTGAACATCGACAGTGAATGAAAGAAAACGAAATAGCGATTTCCATGAATACGGGTGAATAGCGTGAAGATTTAGGCTTATGACGACAGGTATAAAATATTTGAGATTGCAGTAGAAAAAATTGTATAATATGTGACATCGATATGATGCGTATCGTCAAACAGTTATCGTAGAATCATCGTGGAATGCCGTGAGACAGATACCAGAGAAACGTAGTAACAAGTGGTAGAATCGTCAATGAGTCGTTGCAGAGTCATTGCAGAGTGATTGCAGGATCGTCAAAAAATTGTTGAATGAATTTATAGAAAAATATAATATATACGTAAATATATATGAATGAATATTTAACAAGTATAGCCAACGATGTACTATAACACGTAATATACGTTTATTTCACTTGATCTACATATATTTACAATAAATATAACTCGTATTAACGAAGAAACTGGCTAATAACAAGCAAAAAGGAACGATATAAAATTATTGAACCAGCTTTTACGCTATTGATTCAATGCTGCAGCCAATTAACCAAATACCCGGAGCTTTTGAAGCTTACTGTCCCTGTATAGGATTATTCCAAACATAAACCTCATACGACAATTCATTTCGCCAAATTTATTGAACCGCAATAAAACGCTCTAAAGGAAGAAATTCGATAATATCCGATCCATTCGAATCTCGCACGACGTTACGCATAACGATGTTTCTAATTGATCCAATTGAACGCACGCTCTCGCACGTTTTCATTAAAAACATCGAGGCATTGTTAAACAAACGATTCCGTTCGAGCAAAAGTTATTAAAGGCGGAACACCCGTGCAATTTCACTATCGATATAAAATGGGAAATACGAACATCGAATATGGGAATCGTTGTTACATGTTTTCCCCGTGTTGATTGATTTCCTCTCGTTTCCGTTGCACTTCTACAACGATTTGATAGTCAAACAACTGGCCAGACTCGCTGTTATTTTAATTGAATTAATATTCCCATTATGATCGAATCACAACGCGCATCATTCATTTCCGGCTATTATTTAACGCGCTTCTGCATCAAGGAAAAAAAATATTTACACAAATTTCGCATGTAATTACACCGGAATGGTACAATGAGGCAGTGGGAAAAATAAACTTTTATTCGAGTCGCGTATTTGATGTGGCAAATACGAAACACGTGTTTCTCCGTGTCTCTCCGTTTCGTTCGATGGAAATGCACACTTCTCTTCTGTTCACGGATGATGAAAAACCGTATTGATATCGATCTGAACGACTCTGTCGAAATAATCAGTCCAACAGATATTTAAACTCACTGTTTAATCCCGACAGGTCAACGCCATTTGCCAGGCGAAATAAAAATGTCAGGGTATTAGTTTGCGAAATTTGTACAGCACACGGAGCACGAAGTATTTTTACATGGATCGCGAACGCTGTTTGTACTCTTTCTGATCCTTTCCAAACACGTTCCCTCGTCTTGAACAAAGCGAAGAGAAAAAGCGGACCGAGCGTAACCAAGGGTTCTCTAACTCGATGGCCTTGAACGCACCAATTCCTGACGGTTAGACCACGACAGAAACGAGTTTCGTAAATTAGCGAACGTTCGAAACTTGCCGAAACCAAAAGAAATGAGAAATTTCTTACGACGTTTTTGCAGCAACTGAGTTACAAGGAAATATTTGGGACTTTTTGAATCGACAACTACGATAAGATCTTTAGGTTGAAGAGACGAAGACATGCAACGGTATCGTAACCTTTAAGAAATTTGGCGATACAAGGACGATAGCTGTCAACGCGAAAAGAAATGGGAAGCCTCGCCGAGTCAGAAGGCGGTTCCAATAAGAAAAAGCGAAACTCGCGACGCCAAACTGACCAAGCAGAAATGCATTTCCAAACACTCTGAGACAGCCTTTGAGACGTGGTTCTATTGCTTTGACAGGGTGAATGGCCGTCCAAGTGGTATGTTTGACAATTGCGATGGCTGTAAAGAAATTTGTATAAATCGAGTCGTGGTTGTAGTGGAGACGAATGTTGATAGATATGTCCGGGGTATTCCTCTGTGATAAATTAATAAACGTATTTTCGGCGAATTGAGAATTCTGCGAAAAAGATTTGTTTGGACCAGATGGAAATGTCGAAGGAAAGATTTGGTTTATGAAAATTTGTTTAGTTAGCAGTTATAAGGAACAGACTTTATCCTTCAAAGAATTTCTGAAGGACCTGGAAATTATAAGGAAAAGAAATTGCAAGAAATTCTACGAGCTAATTAGGAATTTTGCGATAAGGAGTTTATTTTTAAACATTTTTTTGTCTGCGTTAAATGTAAATGATTCATTGAAATGTTTTATCCAATTTTATATTATTATCTAATAAACGTGGAATATTTTAAACAATTGTTCAATATTAGCGTATACGACGTGCTAGAGTCACGTGTCCGTGATAGCAATAAGTCACAAGTTTGCATGGAATAAGAGAAACGTGTAAATTAGTTTGATTGTGCAAGCTTGTCGTAAGTGAGATCGTGAATATTATTAAATACTCGATTAGATCGATTTATCGATTGTTGCACTACATGTACTTAGATATATGCATATTAGTATCTCATTTGAATGGAAAAAATACGAAATGGGAACATTTCTGAAAGCTGTTAACTGCACGCAAGAACGTAACGATTCGTGATAATCTATGCTAATAAAATCGTTAAACATCTGAAAGTGAAATTTCAACGATATTGCATAAACAATTGGTAATCCCAGTTAAATTTGATATTTTATTCCAAATAGGTCGCACTCATTAACCTGTTTCTGAAAATTGTTCATAATTAAGCTGTATTTTTGTATGTTATGGAGTAACATAAACAATTAGATACTTCTATTAAAAAGGTAATCTGGGAATATACGTGTGTTCATTTTTAATTATTATACTGCACACTGTATAACGTGTTTTGTTGGTAGCAATTGCGATTGCAAAACTCGTAATTTTCTTTATCAATGTTTAATTAAAACGTAAAATACACATTACAAGGAATACAGTTAAATCGAATATTATTTCTTTAATAGTAGATTAAAATACTACACGTTGTCTCGAGTAACAAACTTACTTTTTTACATTTTACAGTTTCCTCTTATACTCAAAATTAAGTTAGAACTCAAACAAATACATATACTTATTTTATATATACAGATTGAAAAAATACCGTATCCATAAGTCATATATCCACTAACTATAAATAATATATATATTTTAAGAAGAAAATTATATTGTCATTATACACCTAATTTAATAAACACAGTAATATTCTCTTCCCAATGTACACTGTTAACAAGCATTATCATTATTTTGCAATTACTATTTATTCGTCCCTATGCTAACTACATTATATTAACAAATTGACAGAATTATACCACAATTAGACGTAGAATCGCAAACAGTTAACCCGCCTCTAATTTACAACATTTACATATCCCAAATCGTTAATCCAGACCTATCACTCGGTAAACAGATATTTGGGGAAAAAACGTTGCACTAGACGCATAAAGGAGCAATAAATCTAGGCTAAAGCTTCCCAATTCACGTACACAATTTCCTGCTGTTACCTCTTTCTGTTAACATTGTAGCACTAATCGGGTAAGATCGCATCGTACAACGTTATGCAACCTGAAATCGAGGGTAAAGGGCGAACTGTAAAGGATGTCCGCCATACAAACAGACAGACAGACAGAGAGGGAGAGAGAGAGAGAGAGAAACCATTGCGTACAAAGGCCACGCGATGGTCCCTAAAGTATATTTACATTTGCATTCGGTAATTAAACCCCAGTGGGGTTTGCGCGATGGTCGTTCTTATCGTTCGATGGTGGAAGAAGAGCAATTGCTGGGAATCCTAAATAATTTAGCACAACGGGCGCGTGACCGAGTTATAACGAAACGGAAACCGGTAAGGCACGGAACGGTCACGAGGCAGGCAGTTGGTGATTAATAGTTTCGGTTGAACGACCGTTCCGCTAGCTTCATTAAGTAATTAAATTCTCGCCCCCTTCACAAGAGTTAACGTTTCGATCGCCTGCAAGGATTAGAGCGCTTTTGTGGTGATTCCTTTCTCGAGATCGTCCGTTTCATTCTAAGCCATTTAATCATACACACGTGAATTTGTTCATATACAGACGGCCACGTTAATATTCCAATATCCTTTAAAACAAAGTAACTTTCTTAAAATTGAATTCTTCTGGGCAGTTAAAAGGATTAGTTTATTAGATGATGCGTGAAAAAGATTTGGAAGAATTGAGACTGGTCGCAAGAAGAAAATAGTAAAGATCGTTTTTGGAAATAATTGAAATCTAAGCTTGTAACGAAAATTTAAACAATACGGATCGTAGAGTTATACACGCGTTGAAAATTTCATCGCACAGCAATGTAAGTTTCATTTCGTTCGTAAATAATTCTGACAAGATTCTATTATACGTAATTAGCAAATTACCTACATATCATGCTCGTGTAATTTATTTGAAATTATTTTTCATGTAATAGGTAGAAAAAAGCAGACAACTGACGATTAAATAATTTATACATCAAGGGTTAATAACATTTACGTGAAACGTTCTCTTTTTTACTTTTTGCAATTACGGTGTTATAACTAAACCTGTCTTTTTCAAGAAAATCATGGGAAAGACATCATTGTAACAGTGTTTTAGGTTGAAAATTATTTATTCGCTATTAAAGATATTCAAAACTATTTCCCCTGCTCCATTCGTTAATTTGAGAGAAAATTGGAATAGATGTCTTCAAGAACTCTATAGAAAACAATTAATTTATCCTTTCTTGATCCATCTTGTATGTGTGATAATTCATGTAAATATGGTATAATTTGATAAATTTAAGAACATACAAATGGCATTAAGGATAATTACTCGTTGACCGAACGAATGTTGACAATTTAAATCGAGATGATGATAGGACGCACTCATCATTCGTATTATCTGGAATCAAGCATGAATAGAAGTGATAAAGAGTATTGGACGAAGCGTCGCGCCGGTTGTATAAGATTTAAAGGCAAATCTAGTGATTACACGCGATTGCCATCATTTGAAGGTAATCGGGTTAGGAACTCGTCGAGGAGATGTAATAATCATTGAGAAAACATGGAAGACAATTTGCCTGTTGATTTATTAGTGGTAATCGAGCGGTATAATTGGTGTTTAAATAATTTATTTCCCCATTATTGGTGAAAAGTAGAACTAATTTTCACATCGTAAATCATAAAGAATCAAAATGTATTATAAAAGTACTCCTTCCTGATCGATGTAATTGATTTAATTTCTTATTAATATTATTAATAAAGCGAATGCGTAATTTGGAATATACACGATATGTAAAACATAAAATGCAGATAAATTTCCAATAATATGTTAATGTTATAAATTGCAATAAGTATTTTTATTAATTATAATGATTACAGTAATATTAATATCTGACACAGTGACTTAAATACATCCGAATACTTTATCAAGTATTTTATTATAATTTCAATAGCAATGCTTTAGCATTCGTTGCAATCCCTCGGCATTAATAAATGTCAATTTATTAAACAATTATCCTACTTATTTACTGTCACGTGCCGAGAGAAATTCTCGAACCTTTGGACGTCGTAACTCCGTGCATTGACGCAAGTATCGTGTACATGGCGAATTCGCGAAACTTTTAACTACGTCGTTGAAAATACGCGTAATCGTTAACATAAAGGTTGATGTATATGTTAATAGAGAGATATGATCATTATAGAGGAATTACGCCGTAACAAAATCGCGATATCAACGGCTTACGCAAATGGCGAAAGTAAGAGGAAAAACGTCACCTTGAGTGCGCGTAAGTATTCACCTGATTCGACCTTCGAGGCCAAATTATTTCCTCGAACCTACAGACAGTAATCTCGTGCAGCACAATTGCATTTCAAGCATAGCGTGGCAACCGGTGTTGGCAAAACTGCGATTGTTTTTACATTTCACGATTTTACATTTTCCTTGTCGAATAATTGCACGTCTTGCGTTCTGTCTAAAGTGATTGTTTTATGGATCGTCCAGGAAGAATATTAAAGTGACTTTGAAATAAATTAAACTGCAGTAAACTATTAATAATTCCATAAGCAACGTTGTCTCTTAGATCGTAGTTCGAATCTCTCAGGTAAAATCAAATCGACGAATATCGGAATTTATAATTAGTAATTTGAAAGATTAGAAATGCCGGTCCAATGATACAGAAATGATCGATAATAATAAATAGGAAAAGGTTTTTCGCTTCATTGTAACAATGCTCAATGTAATACAATAGTTGGAGATTATTAGATCTACTCCATTTTCTATGTTTCATACGAATAATAATTTTCATTTATTTCAGGAAATACAACACAATAAAGCACATTAAAATCGAAATAGAATATTCTGTGCCAAGTTCTTCATTTTTGACTAGACTAGAAAACGATAAATAATTCAATATCAGAGGCTGATCTCGTACATATCGTTTCTTGAACATTGATAGCATTATGAAAACTAATCACTTATTTAATTTATCTTCCAAGATTTTATTTTAACGATTAATAAAATAGTACGCGAACGTTGTAAGTAGCAATTATTATCAGTTACGCGCGTGATCTTTAGGGGGGGGGGGATTGGTATCCTTGATGAAAATAGCATCGCAAGGTTTCCATTAAACGTTTTCACGTTGAATATTGAAATAATTAGAGCTCAATGTCATTGGAGAATTTTTATATCGACTCGATATTTATACAGGCGTACTCCTTGCGAGAATATTAGGTCGCATAAACGGTGAAAAATACCACAGATTATACTGTGTCATGGTTTCTAGCACGCTCGTCGAGACTCAATGTCGCCCACATTTTCGTTTGCATACGGAATCACGATGGAGATGAAAAATTTCATTTTTACCAACTACTAGACCGTGTCGGTATGAAATTAAAATTAACACAGTGTCGTAGTTAAGCATGCAAATGCATTTCCTTTCCGTGCAAGCGTTGAAGATCGGCCCTGGCCATCTGATATTCACGGCGGTAATAAACATTTCAGTTTTTGTTAAATTTATTCGTGACTTATTCGTTTGACATTAGAGATATAAGGATAAGAAACGTACTAAACGAGGAAAAGATTAACCTTCCGTTACTTTTATCACATACAGTGTAGTGATTATACATGCAAATTGTAACTCTCTTTCTATGAATAAATCGCAATTTTAAATTCTGTGAAGGAACCTTCGATTTACATGAAATAGAAAATGTCGAATTATTTTGTTTGGAATGATAACGTTCTTGAAGTTTCTTCTGATTTCCTATGTTTTAGAATTTATGTGTAGCAAAACTTATAGCAAGATAATGACCAACGAGACTAACAAAAATTAATTTTTATTTAAACTGCATAAAAACGAATTTAACTAACTTATTTGTTCATCCTGACATAACTTTAAATTATGCGCATATACATGTACATATATGTGCAACTATATGTTTCCAGAAACTTCAAAGAAACTTATCCAAACCTGTTTAATTTATTATGATTTTTTCACTGCCCTAAAAAAAAATTTTTAAAACATCATTCAAATATTTTAATTCAAGCCCCGTGGGGATATCCTTCAGAATATTTAAATTCACAAGTGCTCGAACTTCCATATCTCTGCTTTCCTTTACGCTTCCTTTGAAGACTCGGAAGTTTAGAGTGTCCAGTGGTTGAAACCAGAAAAATACTGCGGATATTTATATAAATTTATACTTGTAGAAAAAACCCTAAAGAACGAAACTTAATTAAATATTTGTTTCATCTCTTGTAATTGCATACTGCAGCACGTACTTCTGTACTTCTGAATATTCTGTATACTTTTGCAATATCACATGCCCTATGCACATCAATATAAATGAATGAAGTAAACATTTATTTATTATTTACTTCGTCGATAGCGCTTAAATTGTGAATACGAATTATATGTCAAATATCGTCAACACCCAATTGATAACAGAAATTAAAAGAGTACTGCGTAACAAGAAACATAGTCAGCTTAATCAAACTTACAACATACTATTCTACTTAGTACAAGTCTAAGACCTCAAACTCGAACCAAACACGCACAACTAACGCGCAACATAATCCACCCCACGATTCAACCCATCTGGTTCTCGAATTTTTGTGTTCTAATCTCACTCTTACTTTTAACAAATAAAAATATTTCCAGCACTTCAAGAAAAACTTCAGCACGTGCTCAAGAGGCGAAATCACGTAGATCGGCAACGATCCTTTCATCTTTTCCTCGGTCTTAAGAAATTTGTTAACGATAATCCAAAAAAACGTAGCAGACACGTCTTTAAACACGTCTCACGATAGAGCCAGAAGAATGAAGAAATTCTCGTTTCCTAACGTGTCCATTACCATTCTGCGATTACGATGCAGACGTTAGGCCAACGAACGTTGTCGATTTTTCGCTATATCGACCGAACCACGGTCACCGGGGACCGGATCCTTAGCGAGTGAAATAAAAATAGAAACATCCGTATACAATGCAAGGAGCAAGATCTCTGTGTGGCCTATAGGGGCGCGTTGTAAAATGAGAAATGCATGAGAAAGGTCGGCGACTTACCATCGTGGGAGTCGTAGAGGTAGATGATTTTCTTCCAGCCGTAATATCGCACCGTGTCGATGATAGCGCGATGATAATCCGGACGCATGCTTATGGCGAAATCCAAGAGACCTGAGGACGGTGTCAGAACCTGAAACACGTAGGACCGACACTCACGTATACGCTTTCGACTTTCAGATTTTATTCGGTCGTGGGGACGAACAAAACCGAAAACTGCGGGGACGCGTGGTGAACTGTTGAACGGCGCAGTTTTTCCGAGCGAGCACGACGAGGACGGAAAAGCCGCCAGTGCAAATGTAACCGTAAATATTTACGATGCTGTAGCGTGGCGCGAATGTTGGTCAGTTTCAAAGCTCCTTGCTACGTAATATTGGACCGTTTCGCCAGCTTTCTTTCTCCCTTGCGAAGTAACCAGCTGATTTAAGCGAATTACGCTTTCGTTTGGGATCGTTGGTGCCTCTTTTTGCATTCAGGAAGAAGGAACTTTTTCACATACGAATGTTCGTAAGTATTTGGACACTTCATGACAAGTCGATTTGTAGTAATATTAATTTGTAGAACAGTATTTGAAGTATTTGAAAAGGAACGAAGATTATAGCTGATGGGGAATCAATGAACAGAATTGCAACTTACTATCTCTTTATGGACTCGGGGTACGCTATGAGTTAAAATTATATTACATTTTAATAAATAGAAATATATTCTACTCTTTACTATATATATTTAGCATTTAAATATTACTGTTTCCATCAATAACGAAAGTCTTACTGTCGAGTTAGAAGAACCTTTTTTTATCTGGCTTTTAATTTAAAAATGTACAAAATTGACAATTAAAAAACATTGTAATCGTAGTAGGTTTGACAATTGCAAATGTTAGTTTTATTATTAAATATTAGTTTTTAGAAATCTATTTAATTCACTTGCACGTTGCTATGATAATTATGAAGATAAAAGTCGTGAAAGTATGTTTCATCTGTAATTTTGTAAATTAAAATACATTTTGTCAAAAAACACGTGTGTATCCAGATATCTCTGAATAATTGTGTAAATCTTTGTCGAAATTTTAAATTGTACGTACATCTTATAAAAAATACTTCTTGGAAAGATATATTTCAAACAACACAATGACTTTTAATCATTAAAAATCATAAGTAACTTAAAAACGTAACAAATGGTGTAGGTTGTTATAAGATTTAGTAACTTCTTCTTCTTCTTTTCGTAAGCCGTCCCACAATTGACAAAGAGAGGTTGCAAGATGATTTTTTAATGAAACTTCATCCGATGGAACAGTTACAAAACCGTCATCTACTCGTACGTATCTTATAAACTATTAAAAAATCCACTGTCAAAAACCGTGTGCCATTAGTTTCAGTTTTTCAAGCTCTACCACGTCACGAAGTCTCATAAAAAAATCAGGCTAACACTTTCGGATTTCTCTCGGTAAAAATGACCATAGCTAGCCATTAAAGTTTCCTGAGCTAACTACAGAAGCAACTTTCCGTCATCCAATATCTGCGGTAACAGAATAATCCCTTACGAAGAGACGGAAAAAGAAGGAAGCAATATAATAACAAGGAACATGTCGCATTCTGTAAGATACCAGGAGAAACTAGCATTATACAAATGTTCACAGAAGTATTCGAACATTAGTAGATATCTTTAATGAATGCATCATGCGTATTATGTGAAACATTTTGAATTTTCATTAGCGTCGCTATGAGACTCGATTGTCGTTTTCATGTTGATAAAGTTTGAAATAAATCTGAAAATCTATATATAAGGTGATCTATATACGAACCTGTTAAAAGGTGTAAACTAATCGACTCTACTTTTCATTAATTTTCTAATTTCATTACATAAATACATGATTAATATTTGACTGGCAAGAAACAAATTATTTACCTGCGTAAGTTCATCAATCACGAGAGAATGACATAATTACAATAATAGTAAATTTTAAGACAGATTTAAAAAATAGTGGTTTGTAACATCATTATTACTCTTTATCTTTTAATTCCCGGAGTTGAATCGTGGCTTCTGGACGATTTATATTTCAATTCAGAAATTACAAGTGTATTTAAATACCTGACTGACCATTATATATTAATCAACTTCGACATTCAGTAAGATCGTATCTAATACTTATCATAATTAGCTATTCATGCTATATACTAATTTTTCACTAAATATACGTTTACATCTTCACATTTTGTAGCTTCTATATGGATATTCAGATTTCATTTCATTATTACATTCCATTCCATTCCGCAGATTACATTCCATTATTTCAGATTGCTTTCAAAATTTACCAATTTAATCGTGACAGTCGTGTCTCATTACATTGCCAATAAAGTTTCGAAATATTTTATATGGCGTTCACAATGTACACGTAGAAGTTTTCCATGACGAATGTCCAAATACTTTCATGAGCCACTGTACCGCACGGATCGGTAGAAATTGTAAAAGATCTGCTCTTATATAAATGGTCGTTTCCTCCTCGCGAACCGTAATTGACCAGTCGCTGTAGGGAAAGGGAAATGTGGCGTGGGAAGGATAGATAGGAAGAAGAAAAAAGAAGAGAGGACTTCGAATTAGCATTACCACGCGATTAGCATTTAAACGACATGGACATTCGTTGCGCGGATCGTGTTGCGTGCTCATGCGAACTTACCGTGCACGTACATACGTATCGAAACACGGCTGGATAAAAACGCACACTTATATCCTGGTTGGAATATACGGGGTCGCCATTCATCCAATATGGACGTACGATATCAGTTTTGCAAGTGGCGTTACCACACCGCTACCCGATAAATGCGCCCACCGTTTGCAATTCGACGTGGCGAATAAATTTTCGACCGAACCAATTCATTTCGAAATTCAAATTGTAATATGTTTGTATACACTCCATACATATTTATGTATTTATGGATGAAGCTATGGTAGGTATAGGAAAGTGTATGTAAAGCGGTTGTACGTCGATCGAGCAAGCTCTGTCCGCGAACTGATAATTATCGACCACCGCGATCAATCTCTATCGATTTTGATTCGAATTTCCTCGTACACGGTAATATTTATACGTTTGTTTGCGCCAGGTACCAGAGGAAAGAGAAACGAAAGCAAAATTAATTTGACTGATTGCTGGGTAACCGCTTCGAGGATAAACCCGCAGCAATTTCTGAGAATATGGCGCAGCTCAACTGACGACGAATATACGTATGTACGTATGGTAGTTACGGAAAAGTTTAACAAGGTTGCCTGGGAAGGTGGACAGTTTCTACTGGCCGATTAAATTACGGATCGAGTTGAATTAAGTTGTTGAGATTGTTGGTGATTTGAAATAAGAGGTATCCTTCGTTTTCCTTTGACACAGTAGTGAATCACATGTTTGTCCTTTGATAATCAGTGAATTATATTTTCTGCCTTTTGCGATGGAATGTTTTATTGTCTTTTAATTTTTTTTTCTAGTTCAGTTCACTAAAAATAAACTGATCAATTGGACGATTGTTTGTTTAATTGAATCTGGAAGTCATAAATGACAAAATTCGAAAAATAACTTTCCTCTGTGGTTTTTTGATACGTAGGTATTTCTATATGATCGAGGAAAAAGAATTTTGATTCCCAAATGAGTTAGAAATACTTTGCATTATAGGAATAGAATACTCCGGATTGGAGATATATTTTGAATCCTCTTTCGTATTAAAGAGTCGATAACGAAGGGAGTTTAACAGATTAAAAAGTAATCGTTCAACAAACAATTAATCCGGATTGTAATTTAAATCTGAGAATTTAATCTATCAATTTCCCCTGTCTCCGCTATTTACTTGTAAAAAGAACGCTTCCATTTTCATCGGAAATCCTGATCAAATTATACGTTGCAAGAAAGACGTTTTCGCTAATAAAACTTGCTGAACGTAAGCTCGCGTTAGTTTTTTATCGATGCAGCTGAGCTTCGAGAAAAGCGATAAAAATAAGCGTCGAAGGCCGATAAGTGAAAATAAGCAGAGACGTAGGGGTGGGTAAGATAAGAATAAATATCGGTGCGTTTTTCCCTTCGGCGATATTATAAGTTTTTATTTAGCCAGGCTGGGAAAGCTATTTACCTTCTCGGGAAACCAGGGCGTCACGAAAGGCATCTGAAACGTGTTGCTATAAGAATGGAGGGTGTCGAATGAATCCGGACTCACGGCACCCAACATGGAGAACACCCCTCTGCTAAACTGACTGCAGACTGCAACAAACAAGCATATACGATTCGTTAAAATTTCAACATCCATCGATTATTAATTTACAACGATCAAAAGAAATGTAATTAATATTTTTTATTTTAATTCTATTCCATGTATTTAACATTTCACGCGCAGAACTTGAAATTTCATTTACCATACCAGTATCGACTTAGAAATGATCGAAGAGAGATGCAATTTGAAGATTAATATAAATTACAGACGATAACTATAAATAGCCAACTATAAATCTCTATTTCTTCATTTCTATTATACACATGGGTATTATGAATGTTTAAGAGCTCGGACGAACGGAATGGAATTTTCTTTGTCACTGCGGTAACGATTTTGAAATTATTAAAAAATGACGCAACACAAAATTAATGTAAATTAAGATCAATAACTACAAAATTCCATTCCTCGATTTCTTACATACATATATATATATATGTATCGAAGACTTCGTACAGATAGAATGGTATTTTCTTGATTATCGCAGTAACGATTTGTAAATTATAGCAAAGTGATGCAATTGAAAATTATCATATATTAGAGATATAACTATAAACTTCAATCCTTTTTGTAATTGTGAGAAACATCGTTAGCTATTATTATTTCTTGAAATTATTTGTAATTGTCTTTAAACGATTTCTCAGAATTAAAATGATATATTGTTACGCATAATTTCTCATGATTTTATATGACGTAAAATTTTAATAACTACTTATGCGATTGTTCCAGGATAATGTATAGGACATGTTGAAACGTAAATCTAGACAAACAATATCATAAAAGTATTAATTTCATCGGTAATAAAAGGAAAGTACTACGCTATAATTTGTCAATTATCATAAAAGAATGATCACCGCCATTTAGGTATACTCTCTCTCAGGCCGAATAACGAACGAGTAAACGAAGCGAATTGCACGAAAATCATGCGACAAAGTTCAACGAGCCGCGTCGGCATTTCACGCGTAATTTCATTCGCAAGCTGCGTTTCTCGTTGCCTCGCCCAGTGGCAAACGTGTAATATCCATTCAAAGGTGTCAAAGCATAGCCAGAAGTCCAATAACTCTGTTTTTCATTATCGGGTCGCGAACAAAGCGAAGAGAATTCCATCGAACGCTTCGCTGTCTGCGCGAGTTTTCCTGCAGCCGCGCGTAATGCACGCGCTCACGAGCGCTCGCGTTGAATTACGCGAGTAACAGCTCATTAACATGAAAATTTTGCTCATCTATCACGCTAGTTACAGTAAAAAAGTATTTTGGAGGTAGAACGTTATTTCGATGTTCAATTTTTAATTTTTTACCTCTACTCAATTGTTAATTTTCAATTATTAATTCTCTATCTGTAATTTATAATTTTTTATTTTCAATTCTTTATTTATTTCTCTACCTTTAATTTATGATTTTCTATCTTCAGTTCTTTATTTTTAATTTTTAATTTTCAATTTCCAGCCGCTAATTTCTCATGTTTAATCTTTAATTTCATATTTTTCATTTTATCTCTTAGCTCGCAATTTTTAATTTTGTCCCTTCATTTTTTATTTTTAATTTCCATTAATTCGGGAATCTGAATTCTTTTTGAATTTTTTTGCCGATATTAAATGTAGAAACATATTCAGAGAAACTTGTTCGTCGAATAAATTAATCTGCGAATATGTGTAACAACAGCAATTAATAGCTGATCGACTTATAATGTATACATATTTAAGAGCCACGAGACATTCGTATAACGTAAATGGAAAATTTTCCTAAATAGTGAGCTAGTTTTAAACCGTAAAACCAATTAATACTGTAATGTACTCTGTAATACACAGATACAAACATGTAAACTCGTCAAACTTTGTGAATAACCTCCCGTACCTAACTTCTGTACCTTGAAACAACACATTTTTTCTCCACTATAAGCTTTAATAATTTCCATTCTTTAATCCTAGCTCAACCTCCATATCGCGGACTAAAAGTCATAGTGATATAAAGTCAGGCCACTGCTACTTTGCGTAAAACGATGTTTTACTTTTACCATCGTAAAAAAACCTACGCATAATCTTTAAAGTTAACAAACCATGCCAGGGTATTAAACTTCTAACTTACTTCATTACCGAATTAAGCGGATAATTCTTCTAAAGACTGTAAAACATATGAATAACTATGTATTTAAATATTTTACTTACACCATTATGATTCTTAGCTCGTCATATTACTTTGATATCATCGGTTACGATCGATCCTCTCACGCTATCTATTTAAAAATTATATTACCTTCTCATCGACTATTTACCAAGTTCTCTTTCGTGTCTCAGCTGTACCCTCTTTCAAAGAGGAAGTAATATCTGTATTAAAGAGAAGAACCGCAGTTTGTAAACTTTTTACATACACCACCGTGATTCTCAACTCGTCATGTTACGTCTTTAACTTCGTCAATTATCTGCCTTTTCACATTACCCACGTTAAAATTCAACTTCCACCTCGTCAAACCTACACGAGTCACTACACGTCTGTTCTCGTATCTTTGCGATGAGGGGTAGCTGTACAACGCCCCTACCAAAAGCAAAACGTGCTCAGAATCAAGTAGTCTCCTTCTCGGGGCAGTGTTTTTGAAAAAAGGAGTCGGTACGTATGCAAAGCCGATAATAGGTCGGCCATTTGCTAGGCAGGCTTGGTCGTGCATCCTTCTCGCTTACTTGACGCAACGACTTGCATGCAACACGCGGCATCGCATATCGATTAGAAGGTTCTCGTTGCGAAGGATTCTCCTCGTCGTTATACGGCAGAAGCAGGGGGCTGAAAAGCTAATGAACGCAAAGTCCGCCAGCTGACGAATCAAGCATGGGATAGATCGGAGAGCGAAGCTAGAGGGGCGGTAAAGTGGCGCGACGAGGTGCAAATAGATCAGGAAGAAACCGCAGGGTGGAGAGTCGTTCGCCGTGAAATCGTAAATAGAGAGGCGCAAAAATGCGGAGTCGCTACAGGAATCTTAATGCCGCGCAGTGCTTTAGAACGGTTGCCTGAGTAGGAAAAATCCAGCGGACGTTGCGCAGACTAACGTTATTTAACGCTTAACTACGTATATCAACTGATATATTAATTTATTTTTTCATATAGAATCGTCCTTATACAGAGCACTCCACTTTAAGTTTGACACGTAATCGTCTAACTAAACTATTAATTATGTAGAAAAATAGCAAAAGTAAAATGTTTCAATAACTTTGTTGTGTTTTGTACCAGGGGTAGCTTCATCTTACGATACTCACAAATCTTATCTATAATAAATGTACGTACTTTTACGATTCGACGGTGGCCTTCGTTTTGGCTACACCGTTTCCATCTGACGCCTGTTACTGTACTTAAAAAATCTACACAACTGAGTAATATTCTAATTAAAAATTCGTAAGAATATAGAAACTTAAAGAGGCGAAGAATCGAATAATACAAAAATGATGAAAAATCGTGACTTTCTAGCAATCGTTATCAAAAGTCGTGTGCTGTCGGTCGAGTTAGAGATCAATAGGATGTGGTTGGAAGGTCGAAGGTGGCGAAGGCGAAAGCAGAGACGAATTCGTGGGACGCAACGGGGCCCCGTGGAATTAATAATGATGAAAGAGCGAAGGGACAGAGTCGAGCGTGCCGCGACCGTATACGTCACGATGCCCCATTATGCTTATGAATATAAATGCACCCTTGGGGGTGGCTGCAATAAATGCCGGTCACAGCGCCGCGCGGATCTCTGAATTCTGCTGGAAACGGCAGCGTACACGCGGCGCTGCCCGTGGAGTAACAAAAATAAAAGGCGTCGCTGCGCCGCCGGCCAGTTTTTCTTCCTTTCTCTCGTACTCCTATCCTTCCGTCCGCCCCTTCTGACCACCTCGCCACCCTCTTCACCCATACCCCTCACCCATGCATTCCCCTCTTTCGCCTACATCTCCTCATCCACGGTCGTTTGCGTCCCTTTGCTTTTTCTACTGGCGCGACCGCGAAAGGTACCGCGTAGCAGTCCGCATAAAAGAATAATTAAAATAAAGTAGGCTGCGCGTAATTCTGCCGAAATTGTGGCGCGGCCACAATAACGATAACAACGAAATAGTTAATGAGGGCCGCCCCCCAGACGGGCATGAACCTCGTCGGCCTAATTGCGGGGTTAGAAAAAATATTACAGGAAAGATGTTTCAGGATCGTGTTCGATCCGAGAATTAATTTTTTAGCAAGTTTATTGGCTCCCCCGTTGCGTGCCATTTTCATATCGTTCTTTGAAAAACTCTATTATTTCTAACGGCTTGCGATGGTTTTCATCTTGGTTCTCGATGGTTACGTTCTTTAGTTGTGCGATGCGCCTTAAGTGTCATTTTGTATCAATAGAATGCAGGAAAATATTTTGCCCCTGTTTTATGTTAAAATTCTTTTTGTTTTTGCGGTTCGTTATAGTTAAAGTTCAACATTCTGCAGCTCTTTTCATACTTGTTTTAATCTGATATGCTGTGGTTACAGCGGGTGCATGTTGTGACGAATGAAACACGTGAAGATGGAAATGCACGTAGTTATTCATAAGAATTTATGTAGAACGTCACAGAACACGTGGGAAATATTTATAGCGTTAATGCTAGGCATCAGAATGATGAAGAAAGTTTCATCCCAGATTCACGAACTTAGCAAATGACAGAATAGCATTTTGTCCATTCTACCAGAGTGAGAAATATGATGCGTGAGTGGGATAAAAAGAATGATTCGTCGGCTAATTCATTGATACCAGTATACTCCTAGCGTAAAATAAAATTGTTTATAACTTCAAAGTAAGTCTCAAACGATATTTCTGTACCTGAACTGTTTTCATCGACTATAATTAATCTCCATATATTTTATGATACTCTGTATGCTTAATTAATCTGTCGTATTCGACAAAATGACAGTTCGTCAGAACACCGGATCGTACTTTAATCAGCATCAATGTCATTTAGATCGATTTTAATTTCTGTAATGCAAATATGACGTGCTTTATCTTTGAGATAACTAAAACATGTAAAAAAAGATAAGAAATTTATACGTAACGAAATTTATTATAAATATATTGTACGTATGTAACAGATTGTCTTAGTCGGTTGTCAATTTCACAACAAAGGTTCAATTTCCATTCTTATAGGAGATTCCCAACAAAGGAAATTGTCTAGCAAATTGACTTGCTCATTGACATTCTTATCCTTCGATCTTTTTCTTTTCTCATTTTCATTAAACAAGATGGAATTTCTTCCGTTAAGTTCTTCGATGGAATTCGAATAACGTTGTGGGAGGCAAACTATCGGAATTTTGGGATTTATACGGTGGCCCGCTTTCGAAGCTCATGAATTATGCAGACACGAAAACGGGTTCCCGAGCGCGGTAATTGGAGGGAAGTGGGTTTCTTCTTTTAAAAACACTGGTCACCGAACTTTCGCGCCTGTTCCAATCGATCTGTGTTTCTTCTTGATTCCTAACACTCAGAAATATTCATCAAAAAATATATAACGTGAATTTTCTATTTACGGCGGTATCTTCACTATCCTTGATAAATATTCCAAAATCTAAATTACACGTAGAACCTCACGTATTTTCTATTTATATTTAACATGGTCGATAAAATCCATTTAGAGTGTCAAGCTCTTATAAATATAAAAACAGGTTTTATATCTAAAGCATCTATTTTTACACCTATACCGATTAACATAAACTTTCAACTTTGAACTTTGACAAGAAAGAAAGGCGTGCTGATCACAAAACACAAGAAAGGCTCACTCGTATGTTAATACAACGTTTATACAACGTGTTAAACGCGTTAACCATCAATGAACAATCTGCACCGTGTCGTTATCTTTTTTCACCTACAAATTTCATCCTTGATTTACTCTCTCTGAAGTTCTTTTTCTACTAAAAAATGTTTACCGATGTAAATAATCGTATAACGTAAAAGAGATATTAATTAGTAATAATGGATTCATTAAATTTTCTGCAACCGTACAATAACTGAAAATTACAACTTGAACGTACACGATTCAGTTTACCTACAAACAGCTAAATTCACGAATGACAGAATTTTCCATAATTTTTCCATAGCTACGTACCATACCAAACATCTGCCAATATAAATATAAAAATTCACCAACAAAATTAATTTTGAATTATTAATTCATTCAAATGACAAGTATTCTTTTTCCCTTCACATCTTATACAAAGTATTTCTTTTTCCGCTCTTTCTCTCTCGTGTAGACGATTCTTTTGCTCGGTGTGTTCGCGTACTCGGATTGGCGAAGCTCCAAACGTTTGAATCGTTGCTTTACTCGATATCATATCGCCACCGCGGCCTCTCCTTTTCGCGTTTTGCAGTTCGAAAACCATTCTGTCCGTTTTATCGAGTGTCGGCTCGTTCGCCGCAGGTGTATCGATTGTGTTGCACGATTTCGCACCGTTCCACCAACTGTGCCGAATTATCGGAACATTTACGAGCCGTATTTAGCCGACTCAAATTCGCTCGGTGTTTTCGCTAGTTCCGCTTCCGGATCGTTTGGTCCTGTGTACGTTAAGTAGCCTACGAAACTTCAACGTACACAGTTTCTGAAACTCGGAGATGTTAGGAAATATCCTATTTGATCCGCGCGATCGAACTACCGATGTATTGGTTTAAAGTACCATCAAACAGAATTTAAAATTATATTTCTCCGATACTTTGTATCTTCTTAGATTGATCTAACTGACATTGATTTGATTATTAACTTTCAATTCGATCCTGATCCCGTTAATATAAGAGGATTAAAAATCTTGATAAAACTTGATAAAATCGAATTAAAAGGAGGAACGAACGAATAGAGATGCTATTGAATATTTAATGTCGTTACTCTTAATTCTTGTACAACAAGGTGAAGTATATTTCTCTATATCTGAAGAAACTTTAGTGTTTCATCATTTTATCGAGAAGCTGAAATGAGAATTACAAAATTTGTAGAAGCCAGAACTAAATATTTTCGATATGAATAAAAAAAACAAGACATGTTCGTTTCGTAAAATCGTAAAATCTGAAACAACGTCCAGTATTAGCTCATTGCCGTATACGACACGAAATGTACTTTTCTTCACAAGGAAATGGACAATTCCTAATCAACACCGATCGACTTCGTTTTATCCAAATTTCTGCATTTTGTCATAACCAGAGTACACGATTGATCTATATAATTTTCCAAAAATTAATAATGTCCAGCTTCGATGGAGTTGTTTAGTATAGTCTTACGTGGCCGTGAAACATAACTTTCTGTATCCTTCCCTCACCGGTAATAAACAACATCGATTATGCGAGCAACCATATAACCGAAGAACACCTGTTTCTCCCTTCCAACCTACGAAATACATATTCCAAAGTTGCGACAAGTATGCAGAAGGGTTTCGCGATAAAGTAGGCAGCAGATGGTCATGGTATTATCGACTCCTCGTATTGGTTCGAACAAGTTAACGTCTATTATTATATAGATTACGCTTGCTTGCCGACCTCGGACAGACTAATGATGCCAGCGAAGTTTCCATCCTATGCACACACGGAGGTGTTGCCATCCGTGCAGATGACACCCTCACCCACCAGCCAACCGCACGATGTACACCCTTCGCTTCGGGCTGTAACGCGTCTTTCGTCTAACAAATTGACGTCGATAAACGAGAATATTCGTTATGTCCTTGGAAGGAATAGATTTTCGAAGTGATTCGCGTTTCTTTAACGATATCGCGAAATACGAATGACAGATAACAGTGGGTTCATTGCGTGTTAATAGATTGTTAATAGACATTTCATGCATTCATGAAAAATTCAAAACTAAGGAAAATGCATGTAAAATTCTATAGAATATTTAAAATAAAGTACGTACATGTTATATTATCTAGCGGATGAAATAAATCTCTCCCTAAATTCCACTTCTGTAATTACTACAATAAAAGTACGAATTTGCATAAATATCCGCAGGCTGGTTACTAGTGCTAGTGATAAATGAGAGGGCTCAGAGGAAAAACGTCACGAGTAATAGTTTTATACGTTTGTGAGAAATTTGGAGGTTCAGAAATGCGCGGAATACGCGTAACGGGCAAAAAATATATGAAATATTCGAAGTGTGGTATTTATTATGGATATTTAGTAGCTGAAACAAGTTCCTCTCTAGGTTCCATTTCCCAAATTATATTCATAAAGATACGAATTTCCATGAATATCCGCACTTTAGTTCTGAGTAAGGAGATCTGTGTTTCTCGATTAAAGAAACAGATTTTAGAAGTTGTTTATTTGTTTGTTAATAGGAAAAATAGTTAATGGTTAAATGGAAAGCGATGAAGTGAAACGAGGGAAACAGGAAGAAGTCCAGTGGGAGAAAGGGAAGAAAAATTGAAACGTGTACGATATTATGATACAGTGATTACTAAAATTAAATCAATAACTTGATTGTAATAAATATTAGCGGATTATCGTCGGAAGTACAATTTCGTATTGTAATTAAAACGGACGTTTGTAAGGATGTTGTAGATTCAGTCTTTAATAGACTTTTTTTTTCACTGAATGCGAATTCTTCAAAAAACATCGAAATAATCGTGATTATATCGCAATTAACACAAAACGATATATATATCGTTTAATATATTTACTGAATAAATTATACGAAATATTTAAAAAATAGAAAATTGATATATGACGACAAATATTACGTCCCGAAGTACGTACGACAGCTCTGACGACTTACAACTCTCTTTTATATTGAAGAAAAATCCCCTTTCACCTTCTCTACCTATAACCGTTCATTCGCGCTATTTTATATACCAACGCAGCCCATCATTCACCCAGGCCCAAATATGGTAAATGCGATGGCGGCTTTCCTACGTTACTGAGGGTTTTACCGATAGACCTCGTTCCTTCTCCCTGTCCCGTACTTTCACTTTTACGATTCTGCTTTGAAACTACGATACTACAGTGTTTTAGTACGTAGATTTGATAGTTTACATTCTAACGAACAAGAAGATTTCTACTGGGAGATTTTGTCATTGAATGCCCCATGGACTATATAAAAAGTAAATTTAAAAAAGTAGTATTCCGTCCTTTTTTCTTGTACATCTCCTTTTTTCTACAAGGTCCTTGTGATAACTGTTACAAGCTGCTTTCTGTAAAATTATAAATCCGAAATGCGTGTCATTTTTTAATAAAATAGAACAGGAGAATAATCATTTCGAATAGAATGAATTTTGAATGTACTGCTGGAGGAACAAAAATTTGTTGCCTCATTTTTTGTAAATAGAACGACATATTAATATTTTATTTCTGTGTAAATATCTTCTGCCGAACCTTGTAGCATTTACCAAACAGATATATTTTTAACTGGTATAATTAAAAGATTATAACAAACCGTCGAGAAATAATACGAATATGTTCTATGTTAAGAATTTTATTAAATATTCCTCTCTTCCAGATAGAATAATTCCAGATTTGTTTCTCGAAATCAGAACAGAAAATTCAAGAAACCGTCATTTTTTATTATAAATATTCTATAGCCACAGCTAAAGGTGGAAATTTACCTAGAATTTTCTTTCGAGAATACATTCGTAAGCGTTCGGTTCAGCCGTTAACAAAGAAGTTGCACGTGTCATAGAAGCGTCGAGTGTACTTATTAATTATTTCAAGAAGCTTTTCTTCCCCGTCTGACCCCTATTCCCGCGTGGTATTCCCGCGCGAAAAAGTTTCCAGAAGTCGGGACGTAACTCGCAGGGGCCGTCAACGGGAACGGCTCGCTACTCGTCGTCGAGGAAATTCTTCTGGAAGACTCGAATATTGCAGGAATTATTTTTCACTCGAAAAGTTTCAAACATCCCGGTCCGTAATGTAACCAAACTCCCTCCGCGAGATCTCGAGTGGCCCGGAACGAAGAAAGTCGGACGATTCTCGCGGAACTACTTGATGACAAAAAAAAAAAAAAAAAAAAGAAAAAAAGGAAAAGAAATGAGAGGAAAAAAACATGATTCCCACTTGACGGGACTATACTAACGAGCTTGATCACGCACGAGACATGCATGTGGAAATGGGTTAATGAAACGTTAGAAGTTAGTAAAAGTCTTTTTCGATGTGCGACGAAGTCGTACGAATTTGACCGCGTTCTTCCGTTTCTCTTTCGTCGAATGAGAGATTTTATAATTAATAAGTTGAAAGAGGTACCACTAATTATGTATGGAAATTAAAGCGTGCTTTGTGAATAGAAAACGTTTTCAGAGGAGATTGAGTGAATTAAAATTCGAACGAAACGTAAGTTCTTCCAAGTTTACTTTAATAGAAGGTAAATAAAAGTTGATGAAGGTTTGATGTTTGAAATGGTTATTGACTATACTTTGATATTAGGTGTGTTAATGGCATGAGATTGGTATTTAATTTGTTAAATGAGAAACCTTCGCGAAATAATTTCGTAATTATATTATAGAGATAATTATATATAAAACATTTTTCATTTATATTTATAAAAGTATGAATTTTCGTAAATCTCATCAGTCTAGTAATCGCCATTGTAAGTTCCACACACACAGAATTCAACAAAAGCAAGGTATTTTCACATTCAATAAAATACAAGATCTCGGCTAAAACTCACCAACTTTCCTCGCCCAGAGGCTTCTGTAAACGCAACTAGATCTTCAATTCAACGAATATTATTCGCGACAATGCGATGGCAGCAGCGACACGATGCTGGTTGCGCGTTCTACTCCCGTCTTCTAAGACACTCGAAACCGTAATTTAGCGTCAAGTATAGACGCGTATCTGGAATTGTCCCCTCGTATTATATTTAGCAACTAGACAACAAGTAATTCCAACTACGGTTCACGGGCCATTTAAGTTGCTAACTCGTCCTATCACGCGTGTTCCTACTTGTCCTTTAACAGCCGTCTCTACGGTCTACGTGCGCATACATACGTACGTGCATACACGTACACATACATACAAACACCTGTACACGGCGTTCTTATCAGAATTATCAGGGCCTCTGTTTCCTGGGATCCCTTCCTCGCCGCGAACTTACCGTCGCACAATAGAGAAAGTTTCCTCGATTTACCGATTATCTCGGCCTCGAGCAAAGTTACTGCAGTGGCTCGGCCGCCAGATTTCTAGAATTCACCGATGAACGGTTATATACGAGAGCCAAAGTGAATATCAGCTCGACGTGATCGTGTAGGTGTATTATGTTTTCAGAATTCCGCAGCCACTCCTATGGCGGAAGGCGAACACGCGCTTCCGGGCTAGGAGAAGCACAGACATCGAAGGGAAATGCAGTTTAGACAGGAATCTCCGCAGAGGAGTTAACAATTTGCAGTTGAAATATTATTTTTTATGACTATTGGATGCAAAGGATATTGGATTAACGTTATTAGCGTAGATATTGGATTGCGCGTAAAATTTCTAGTGTTCTTAATAGGTATAGATTGGGTTGGTAACTAAGTGATAATGTCATTACCACGTAATGACAAAATCCGCAATCACTTAGTTGCCAACCCAATATATCTATCAAGTGACGAAATATTTCGAAGATAATAACTGCTCTTAATTTCATGTGGACTTTGAATTTCTTTCTCTCGGTAAGACAATTTCGAACCTTATCTATGCAAGAAATGTTGAATTCCGGCTGGAATGTTCATCTGTATTTGTCTCATTCGCTGAATATTGCACTCTTGTTGTTATTTACTGCGATCTTTATGGAATTTGTTCGAAAGACACAGATAAGAATCGAAATACTTTGGAAAGTATTTGAGAGAATTTATCGCCGAAAAAGATGACAAATTTGTCAAAGAAAAGTAAAATTATAAATAGGGAAGAGTCTACTTATAGTTAAATCATACGTTGTAGGATTTTTTTAAATCGCGTGAAAAGTTGTTTTCGAACAATTTTTCTTATTAACTAAATGTTAGAATAAAAAATACGCATTTTCATTTATATAAAGACACGTCTATTTCTAAGAATCGTTGTACATCGATATCAATTAATACGGTAGGAAAGATATTTCATATTCCCTCTCAATCCTTATAGAACAATGAAAATAGAATTTATATTAGTAGTTATAAATAAACCAAAAATGAAGTTATTAGAGGCACTGGAAAATTAATATGAGCAGACAATTGACGAAACTGAAGGTAGATGATAATTATGGTCGATCAGCATTAATCGTCACAACTAAAAATACATCCTTATTCGCTCAGCTAACCAAACTTACGCTCCTAGCAACGTCGTAAATCAAAATAAATAAATCCGCACTTTCTATCTACTCATACACGTGCAAAAAAAAGTGTTTCCACGAAACTTTGCAATCCGCAAATCATCCAACATCTCTTAAATCAAAGACGGTAATCTCAAGGCGAACTCCTGCCGCAAGCCTAAGAGATCGTTTCTGCGAGAATTCCCTTTCTCGATTTTAACTTCATCGGGTCGCGGGTTTGGCTAAATAAAAAAAAAGAAAAACGTGCAAAGACCAACTTCTCTCACAAACACGGATTAAGGCTCCCAGTCGTGATATTTATCTTGAGTTGGATATTATTGCGAAAAAAATCGGGAGATCAAGCTCGCTGCTTCATTTCCTGCGCATGTCCGGAACTACCGGCGTGTCCCTGGATTTTTCATTTCGAGCAAGGGCTGGAAGTCGGCGCAGGAAACAGCCATTATTCTTTCTCCGCTATATGTGGCGCACAAGACGCGTAATAACGCAATGGAATTTCCCGAGAACCGTCCAGTTTCCCTGGCGGACCCTATATCTCTTTTTCTCTCTCTCTCTCTTGTCTTCGTTTTTCTTTTTGCTCCTTTTCCTTCTTTTTTTTTTGGTCGATCTTCTTTTGAGATTTTCCACAAAGTGAGACTTCCACTTCCAACCCTTTCATCTTCGTCGCTTGATCGAGCATGCCGAGACGCGAGCGGAATCGTATTAGCGTCAAGATTCAGGAGAATTCATCGTCATGGACGCCTAGACTTTCGGTCGATAGCAAGAAAAGAAAGAAGTGACAAAGGTGAGAGAAAAAGGGAAAGGGAGAGTCTGTGGTGTTGCGTCTGTTTCTACTTGGCGACGCGCTGGTGATTAATGATGGTCATTCTATCAACAAGAATACATATACCTATCATCTCGAACAACCTTGCGTCACAGAAATGTGACGAGAAATGGGTACTGACTTTGACAAAATTGCAGGTTTTATCGCGGCCTGCATACTTGGTTTGAAGCGATGAATTTAAGAATTAGATTAAGCTAGGGTTATTAGAATAAGGAGGACGTTCTAGTCAAGCAGTTTGTCTTACAATTTGTCAAATTCCGTGTTCGTTCACTCGATGCACCGCACCTGTCGCTCGTTAAATTAATATTAGGTGGCTGAGTCAAACAAGTGGAACAGACCCGAAACGATCAACTATCCGCAAAAGATGCGCCACCGAAACTATCCTGCGAAGCTTCGAGAAACTCGTGGATCGATGGTTGGAGTAAAGAGACGGAAGCGCCAAAGAATTGCTTCTCGAGACGATTCTCAAATAAAATACAAATAACCCGTCATATAGCGTTGGCGGTCAGAAAATTTGGTACAAAAGCTAAATCGATTTTGATTTTTCTCTGTCTTGCTCGACTCGATCGAGAGTTCGTCAAGACCCAGACGGAAGTCCAAAAATGTGCATGGGAGACTCAATCAGTATGCTCGTTAGATGTTACTAGCGCATTTCCGTGCACTCAAGTTGCGAGCAACCCTTGGCGGGTAGCGAACAAACAACACGTGGACGAACGCGAGACTTCGTAGGCTTAGGTAATAGTCGTGGAAATTCCTCCTGGTGATATCGACAGATCGGTTCGTTATAATTAGTTAAATTATGCTTCGCGTAAGTAATCGCGTTTATGACAGGTTCGGCTATCGAGACACGATGGACATAGAAAATTACAAGCACTGTTATCATGGCTAAGAGAAACCTTGTTAATATCTCGATTAAAAAAATTGTCTCTTGTCTTCGAAACTTGGTGTCATAAAATTATCGACGATCCTTGTGTTGTTGTTCCTTCGGACAGAACATTGGTTATGAAGAATTTTTAATCATTATTCAATAGCATGTGTATATTATCTTATTTTTTAAAGTTGTTGTGTCGCCTATTTACATTTGCTAACTTCTCGCTGATCCAAATAACTTTGTTATACTTTTACTAAATAATAAACAATAATAAAATTTCAGTTATTTTCTCGTTTTTCATTTTTCTTGCTATAAATAAAGTACAGGATATTTTCTAATTCTTTCGTTATTGTATCCAAGACTAATGGTGTCATAATTATTGAGATATGTATAATTTTGTGTGCTGGACTAGGTTAAATGCGTAGTAGAGATATTTGTACGTGGGTATCAGTGTATGGAGGTATGTGAAAAACAGACGAATGTAAACAGTTCAGTCGATTAACAGTCGATTAAAGGTCGGGTATGGAAGAAAGTACTGAGACGCGTGCAAGTGTGTATCGATGAATATTCTAGAAATCGTTTATAAAATAAATATATGTCTACGTTAATATTAATCCCAAGTGTAAATTTGATGTTTCCATAACAATATTTCGGCTATCAAGATCCACAATTCTCAACAATAATATATAACAAGTTTGATTATTTTGTATGAAGTTCAAAGTAGAATTTTAAGATGTTGAAGATTAAATGATTCAAATGATCCCACTTTACTATGTGTACCTATGTATATTCAATATATTTAATTTAGCTTCTAGTAAACGACACATGATATATAAATAAATATATATTTCTTTCGTTAAATTTTATAGAAGAAACGTGTTTTAGTCTGTGGGGTGAGACACTCACTCGTTCGATTCTTAAGAAAATGATTCTATATGTTCGATTTAACTTTCAATGAAAGTATCGAAATGAAATAATATTTCTAATTAAATTGAATTTACCGATATTCTAGACAATCATCAGAGACAAACGTAATTATAATTTAATTCTATTATATTGTAATGTAATTACACTAACTAACGTATGCTATATTTTATAAAGAAGGAACAAGTATTTTAATTACTGGTAATGGCACAACGATCTCTATTATGTACCCCATAAATAATGCAATAAAAATAATGGAATATTCGAAGCAGTTTCAGTAGCGCTTTTGACGTCGATCGAATTGAAATCGTTGAATTTCCAACTCGAACAGTCGAATCGAAAGTACGATTTAAATATTTAACATTCTACCAATGGAAATCGACTACGCATAATTAAAACGTTACGATAACTCGTCAAATAGAACGTTACCTATTATTCCTGAAACAGCGCAATGAATGTATCAGTGTATTTATGAAATGTGTTTTCGTACAGTAATAAAAATTGCACAAGCCCGGCGTGCAATACGCGTAACAAGTTGCACAATTAAACTTCAGCGAAGAACAATACCGAGTGTTGTACAATTTCGAGAGCGCCAGATTGCTCGCCTTAACGTTCTCTCGCAACCCTTTTTGATTTTCAGCCTGTTTTCCCCGGAGATAACAGCGCCGTGAGATTTTCTTTTTCCTCGACACGCTTTATCTGCACTTTGATCGGAAAAGTTAGCACGACGCGAAAAAAAAAGAAAGAAGAAAGGCCGGGATGAAATCTCTCGCGGATGACGCGAGAAGTTTTCACCCTCGTATTTGTCTCGTATCGCGATCATTTTTAACAAACCGCGAAACCATCGGGAAAAGGAAAGAGAACAGGCGAGGAAAAAAGGAGCTCTTCGATTGCCAACGGAAGCTGGCAATAGGGGAGAAAACGGGCGGTGAACATCCGCCCTTTTCCGACTTGTTTTATGGAAGATCACCGACACGATAAGAAACTGCCTGTGTCTGACAGCTTTCCGATGGCAAAACGACGAAACGGAGATGTTGAGCACCTGGCTCGCGAGAAGATGTGTTCTCGAACGAACCACCTTAGATCGAGAACCGAGACTTAGAGCGAGAATCTTCGTCTCCTCAAGATGTCTGCTACATAGAATTCCTTTCTTCTCCTTCTCTTTGTGGAATAAAATCGGCGAGCTACTAAAATGTTCGTAAACTTTTCTACAGATTTTTACGATTACGATACAATATCGCAGATCTTGTCTTTGATTAATAGTTAAACGTATTATTTGCTTAATAAAGGATAAGCGAACATACCACTTGTAATAAATGAGTTTTATCAATTTTGGAAATTACGAATCTGATTTAGAAGTGGTTAAAGTTCAATCGATTAAATTATGTAGGTTGTCACGAAACTTTTTCTTTTCAATATTCCACATCATAGCAAGCTAAAAAAACAAGCTGAAAGTTCTGTTAGAAGGTTCGAAGCAAGTTCGAGCGAGTTTCGTTCGAAGGAATGAAGTCTAAATGCAGTTTATCGACATTTATTTCGCGTGCACGGGGTCTGATTAAAATTTGAAATAGCCCGCTATGTTTCTTTCAACTCGGTTACATTTCATGAATATTCTCCGTGTAGTTAAGTTTACAAACGTTTCCTCTTCCCTTTTTTTTCATTTCTCATTTTTTACTTCCCGCTCTTTTTTTTTCCTCCGTACTTGTTAAAATACTTTTTCATAGAGACTATGATGACGATGGCTGCGCGACCTTTTATAACGTTCATGAGCGAACGTTAACTTGCAAGTAAACGACAAAAGCTTTCGTTGCGTTATCGTGTAATTGAAATGTCGGCGACGCCATTAACAAACACCAAACGTTGTCCGGTTGTGGCTTCGTAATTCTCCATAACTATGTTGCACGTTGCATCGAGTTACTTTATTAAAATGTGCATTGTCCATAGAGATCTAATTCTATTATCGTCATCTTTTTATTGTTATCTTCCATTAAATTTCATCTTACCCAGAAATGTTTGCTTTTACCTTGCTTTTACCTTTTCTAAATTCTTCCCTTTAAAATGTGCTTTGGAATGTTTGCTTCTTCTTTCGGTATTGTTAATCATAAATTAATTATTGTAGTTTCCTATGGTTTTAAATGTTAATGCTTAATTCTAGATGTTATATTGAATTTGCCTTTTTTGTATAATTTTGATAGTAACAGACTGTACGAAATGTATTCTAAATGAAAGTGTTTTCTAAATTCTTCCCTTTAAAATGTGCTTTGGAATGTTTGCTTTTTCCTCTTGTATTGTTAATCGTAAATCAATTATTATAATTTCCTACGTTTTTAAATGTTAATGCTTAATTATAGATGTTATATTGAATTTGCCTTTTTTGTATAATTTTGATAGTAGCAGACTGTACGAAATACAGGGAAATAATTGAACAAAAATCGAGATTTTACAAAATTCCAACTAAAAGCTACGAGAATAACAGGTAAACAGTTTGGAGGGAGGAACATACTTAAAAATTGTTGAAATTCACGAAAAAGATCATATTTGTTCATACATTAATACTTCAGAATTTTTAGGTAATTAATATTTATAGGTAATTAACAGCAGCTTCACAGTTATAGGAAATAATTTTAAACGTTATACACGTTTCCACTGTTTGGTGGTTCAGTCGTAAACGTTATTTCCGTTTTGTAAAAAAAGACCATGTTTTTCACGATTTAATCAGCCATCAAGTAGTTTGATTTATTGACTCGAATTTCGCGTTGCAAACACTAAAAAAGAGACGAATGGAGAGAAGAGAAAGCCTCGAGTATATACTCGAGCAGGGAAGTTTCAGGAAAATCCGGCGTCAACGCTGGTAAACAGGTGCTCCAACTTCAAATGTTTGTTACTCGAGCACCGGGGACGTTGTTTCGGAGTTTGAAAAAGTTAGATTAATTACCGGAGCGTGTAGCAATACCACGATATCGTAGATCATGTTTACGTTCAAATTAACGGATCAGAAGCTTGCTGTATTAAAAAACACACACACACACATATACACGAGGACAAAGAAATAATTTTTTATTGATCAATGTAAATACGTAATGTTCTATTATTTTATGAATATTCGTTCAGTGATGTAAGATGGCTATAATGAATTTAATCGGATTGGTTTTATGCAATAAAATTTCATACAATAATCACGCATATTTCTACATAAAATATCTCAAAATATATAATAAAAAAAAAAAAAAACGAAAGTGTGAAACTTTGAAAAAGACGATATCTCCACACAGCATCAGAATAGTCATCGGATCGAGAAACTAATAACTTTAAAAAATATATGCAATTTAGCAACTCAAGAAGATTGGCAGGACAAAGATAATTGAAATATATGTATGTAATATATGTAATATTAGGTCATCCCATAAGTTCGTGCCGACTTTTGTGTATACATTTCATGTGTCGATTTATAAACATACGGCGATAAGGGACCAATGCACTTGGAAAATGGGAAGAAGTTGTACAACGAGAGGGGGATTACATTTTTTCATGAAACTGAAAAGTATGTAAACAATCTTAACATATATAACCGCTCGAAAAACGGAACAAACTTATGGGATGACCTAATACGTAAAAGATTATAATTTTACCTGTGGAACGTAGTTAAATGGAAGTCGTTCAATGAACTGAAAAATTCAATTATCCAAAACACAGCTAGTTCCCATAATCGTAGTCATATTGAATCGAAGAAAATTCTCAATACGTAATCATAAAAAAAAAAATCCTAACGAAGTTACGCTTTAATTCTGACGCGAGTAATTTGTTCCTTCTAAATATTGGAAACGACCCCTGCGTCAAAGTCTCCAGAGGGACTTATCGTTCCGCGCAAACGGTCAACACACACGATCGAAGACTCGGTTGTGAGAATCACGAAAGAAGATTAATTACAAGAGGAATAGGAAAATCAGGATCTCATAGGTGTCGTCGTTTGCTCGAGACAAACGATTCGGTCGGAGATGTATTTGAAGATCCTATCGGTTACGATAAGAACGGCCATTTCTTCGCTTTTCTATTTGTTAGGCCGAACCATGTTCGCGTCCCTTTTTTTCCCTTTACTACCCTTCTGCCATTAGTCGTTTCTCGTCACCGATGTTGTCTCACGAGTTTTCCTCACTTTTTTACCTTATTTTCTTTCTTACTTGCTTTCTTTCTTGAGCTCGTGAAGGGTGCCAGGATTCGGTTTCTTTCAATACCCGACGAAACGATTGGATTTGTAAGTTCGTTCGTGCGAGGGCTGCTGCATTTGATCGCAAGGAAAATTGATTGTATGCAGAAACGATTGTATGTAGACGGATTGATCGAACCTTTTTTAGGTTTGCGGTGATGGTGTTGGTTTATCGAACGTTTATTTTCGCAACAATTTGGAATTTTTTGTACGAAAATTTTCGTATAGATGCATTTGAGTTTAAATCTGCGAATTTCACGTCGACGTTTCGATAATAAACTTTTAATCCGATTTTTGGGCTTTGAATTGGTTTTGAAATATGAATTTTTTTTTAATAATCGTTATCCCTTCTACTTTCATTTTTGTTTCTTTTCTCTTGTTTAATACATTTTGTGGATTGTTGATAACCTGCTCTTAATCTTGATAATAGCGAATCTTCCGCTCGATTTTAACACTGTGTATCATTTCAAGTATACCAGGTAAAACGATTGTCGCATCATTGATAATTTAGAGAAACGACTTTACGTAAATACTCTTCTCAAGGTTCGTTCATCGAACGGAAGTTTATTTTGAGATGTCTCGTTCGTGCTTGAACAGTCTGCCAGCGAATAAAAGGAATAGCCGAGAATCGAATAAATTATGCAGAATAACTGTTGCGATCACTGTGCTTGTTGAATTACGCGATAGCGATAGAATTAACCGCAACAAATAGTACACTTGACATTGCCTTTAACAGGATAAAACAGGAGTTTCACTTCTTTGGATCTAATGCAATTTTGTACGTCTTTTCTCGTTCAACGATCTCAGACTAAAATTAACTTACGCATTCTTTTATACAAATCATATCGATACTAACATATCACGATAACAATTCCTTTTTTTCTAATTAAATATGATTCTAAAATTTAACAATTTTTATCAATATTTTCTAATGTAAAGAATATAGAACAAATTCATCGAAACTATCAACACGATCAATACGATACTCGATGAATTAAACTTTCTTAAATACAAAATATAGAAACTTAAAGATCAAATTTTCAAATAAATTGATACCTACAATAAATTAAAAAAAATCTTTAAATTTCCATCTCAATTATGAAAGGTATAATAAGCACCAGAAGATGAAATTCTCTAAAAGATTTGCTAACATAATAAATTAAAAAAGTCTTCAAACGATCCTGAATCAATAAATCTTGTTTCCAAATGCAAAGCATGAAACTGTTGCTAGAAAATCTGATTTTCGAAGAAATTGGCTAATACGATACATTAAAGGAATCTTCAGAACAGCCTCGACAAATAAACCCTTTTCTCAAACACAAAACGTAGAACCCTTCTTATCCCTTATCTTTCTCCCTTCAATCATTTCCTACCATCATTTTTTCTTCCCTATCTCCTTCGTCGCTTTTTCACACTTCCTTTCGTCTCGTTCGCTGTCTCGACAATTTGGCCACGTCTCGAAGAATCTGACCGTGAAAGGGTCCAACTTAATCAGCCGCGCAGCCAGACATCAAAGGCCGCCTAAAATTTGTCGTTTGATCGGTAGGCGGCACGTCCTGACTTGAAGCATGGGTTCGCATTTAAATGGAGATCGATGCCCTTCCTTTTGATCGCGATCCAACGAGCTTATCCTTCGTCTTCGTGCATACGCCAGTACGAGTGGTATACAACTACTTAAGTCGACCATTGACCCAAGTTGATGTATTCTATCCATCCCTATTTATCGCGTTTTAGGCCTCCGTCGTTCCCGTTTCCGTTTCCGATACTCGCTAATGCATGTTCGTCGTTTCGTTCTGGCTACCTGCGTATAGATGCAAGTACGTGCAGTTTATTGTACTGTTATAGTATACACTGGATCACGAAAGTATTTCAACACGTAAAAGAGTTATAAAATATTTTTATTATATACACTATACATATACATATATACATTTTATGTACTTTATACGAAACGTTTTTGAAATTTCGTTGACTTTGTGACGAGACTATCATGCTTATATTGGTAGAGTTTGAAAAAAGCATGAAAATGTACTGAAGAGTTAGAAGATATTTAGTGGAAATATTATATATTTGACAAAGTACACGAAAGTATATAAATAGTCAATTATCCGGTATATTAATATGCTTTGATAGTCAGTGGGACTGTTTTTAATACTTACTATCTAATATGTGTCTAGTGGGTGGTTATTCATCACGTATTATTCCTGAAAGTATTTTCAGATTGGTTCGAAATTTTACTGGTATAACTGCGACAGTCGTGTCTGAATGCAGTGCTAATAAAATTTCAGAACTGTTCATATAATACGTGCAATATATACGTACAAATTTTCTGTGTTAAACATTTAAATACCTTAGCGAGACACTATTTATCGTGGAAGAATTATATCGAATCAAATCATGAAATTGTGTAGATTATGAAAAAGATTTTCATAGGACCAGTTCATTCTCATTCGACGATAAATCAAGATATAGATCATTTTTTAAAATATCAACTTTATGCTGTAAATTCATTCAAGATGAATCATGAAGGTTCCTTCATTCATGAAGATTTGATTCATCTGACGAATAGAATTCGTTATTATATTAAAAGGAATTTATCGGGAGGAATTTATATTAAAGGAAATAGGAATTCAAATTGTAATCGATTATATTTAAAAATAAAGATTATAATCACAGTATATGCTTATTTTTGAGAAAAATGTAGGAAAAGGTCTCTTTCGTCTAAAAAGCAATGGATGCTCCGAACTTTTGACCAAGAATGTACATGCAATCTATACATATATGTATATTCATGTCCAAGCTGGCAACGATGCAGTTAGTCGGAGGTGAAAAAGCTTGGCGCGAATTTAAACGGAATTGCTTTATTCTTCGATCCGTACGGCAGAATTTTCAAACGGTCACTGGGCTTGATAAGGAAAGCCTTTTACCGGCTGCGGGTCCTGTGACATTTCTTTCGTGACAATGCGTACGATGCAATCGATATTTCCTGGTATTTTAGTGGCCTGAAATGGTGGTCCATTCTATGCTACATTACCCTCTTATTTTGATAGTTATGCATGACAGCATTTGACTTGCAAATGTGAGCCACACGAAAGCCAGATTGATCGACTACATCGGGCTTAATCGTTTGATTTTGGAAGAATTATTTCGCTGTCATTATTAGAAACTTCCGAGAAAATGCCTGGATAATACTTCTTCAACATACTCATATACAGACATGATTTTCTTTCGTCTTTCCTTATCTACTGTACGATTTTTATTGTTTGCGCTATATAAGTGCTTTAAGACAATTATCACTTACAACGTCGATATATTTTTTCCTATCAAAGAGCATTTGATAGTTTGCAATGAAACTTTCAATAATTAATATAGTTTGTGATATATTAAATTGTCCGAAAAATGTCTTTCTTTTACAGACACGTCTTTTACAACGATGCACCTTTATACAAACATGAAACCTAATCTGTCGAACGTTGTGATCTTTATTTCGATAAAACAAAATGGATCATACGTAATTCGATAAAATAATATAAAACGGAAAATGTTGTGCATCCATTATTTCCTTATAAAACCAAAGAATTTCTTATAGAATTTGTGTATCATCTTTGCATAGATAATATTATTCCCAGAATATGTGCGTTACTTGCTTCCAGCTAGAAATAATAAGAAACGTATCTGTTCGCGCCTTAGGAAATTCAGATTACGCGCTATTCTATTCTTTGAAACGAGAGCTCAATAAAACTCCTACGTCCCATACTATTCCCTTTTCTATTTTAACGTAATCGTTACCAACCTATTCCTTATTGGCTTCTCCGTTAAACACCATCCAAGACAAAATAGAATCGAACGAATCCAGGCAATTACTCGAATTATCACCAAACGGTCCGGCTAAATAGTCTTATACGACTAGATCCGAAATTTTCGCCACCCTTTCGACATACGTAGATCCTTTATTAGACCGTTATCGGAATCGTTAGACCATCGAGCCTGATAACGATTTCGATATACTTCGGTTCGTGTCCCGGTCTCTATCGTGCTGGATATCCAGCCGCGAATCCGGGTCTAGCAGACACCCTCTTTCGTGACCTGTCGCAGGATTTGCCGCCCCAATAAAAGGATTAACGGGACGAGGGTTAATCCTATTGGGAGGACCATCCTCACACCCCTCTATCTCTACGTTTCTATCTCTTTCTCTCTGTCTTTTCCTTTTCCCCTATCTTTGTTCCTCTATTTCACGCGTGGTCAATTCTGTCCTCCTCCTTCTCACCCCCTTAAACCCAACGTTTCTCGCTCTATTTCTTTCACTACCCACGTTTCTTCTCGCTGGTTCGTCGTCCTCTCTATAGCATAGCCTGATTAGCGGCCACCCACCCACGTACCACTGACCTTAACGCTGATAACAAACGATTATTTTCAACCTGGATTAGTCGAGACTCTTATTCAATATATTCGCGTTGGCCTCGATTCCGAGACGAGACTATCGTTTGTCGATCGCTAGTTTTTAATCGGTTGATTCTTTCTCTGCGAATGGGATATAATATAGCTATGTATAATGATATTTATGATACGATATGATATAATATATTGACGTATATCGCTATAATTGTCGCATAATTATCATTAATTAAATTTTATTTATTTTTATTATTTGGTACAATGGCTTTCGAATTCTATGAAATATACTCATCTCTTGAGTTATCTGCCCGAGTATGGTTAATTTATTATCGTCGTGTTATTCGAAATGTGCGTTGGAATATAAGTTAGAACAATTTACCAAATTTCCAGCTGGAGAAATTGTAAAATACAAATTAAATAATGAAGAAGAAAAATGTTGGAATAAAGTACGGTGTTCAATTTCCCGAATCTGAGTCAGAGAAGAGAAGCGAAATTCCACTTTTGGATTTCTTTGGGGGAAACGGGGAAGGAGAGACTGGTCTTTGGGACCAATGTGAATTTGGTGCAAATCGAAATTTTTCCAGAACGTGAACGACCCAGGTTGCCCACACGACGTTAGTATTTTCAGAAGTAAGTAAATTTATATTTTTTCTTTTTTATTCTCCTAATATATGGGAAGCTTTTTCAGATTCGCCTTGATCGATCGCTGTAATACAAATGGAATCTTATTAATCGTCCACATAAACAACTCAGATTGTCCATTGAAGATACGAAAAGTGTGCTTGCTGACGAATTGTTTGTTAATTAAATAATAAACATAAAATAATTACGTAAATAATAAAAAGATTATCACAACTTTCAATTGTTTCATCTCTCTCGTGGAATGACAATATCATATTTTCTGTGTAGGAAGTAAATTAACGATATAAACAGCAATTTATTTCATACAATTCTACTATACAAATTATATGTAGCGTAAACTAATGTAAAATGTAAAAATGTAATGTAAATGAATACTAAATTAAATAAACATTTGCTCACCTGAATATCTGATTCGTTTTCTTCAATTGTCTCTACACCTCACCTGTGCTTTATACAAATTACCAAAACAAAACTTTAATCAACTTCATTAATACCTTTCGATATTTCAATAATATATGCCTTAGACTTTAGTAAATCATTTTCAGTATAAAAATTACTTAGTCGAGTTATTATACCCTAGAAATTATTCCAATCAATTAATCGCGTTCGTAAAGCAATCGTTGCTTGGAAAGATGTCGAACGCTCGAGCTATTACGTGTAAAAAGAGCGTTACAACACAAAAAAAGGATCATAAAACAAGGAATGAAATGAAATAAAGAATTAGCGCGGATTGTATGAAATATCGAGGATGGTTGCCGTGCCAATTTTACCACGTCGAATGAACCACAGTGAATTACAAAACGTAAATATAACGGCCATTTTGCGCGATGGTAAACGAAATCGATAAAAACCGGTCGTCCAGCAACGATTACGGATAAACGAAATATTGAGCCATCGTTGCCAGGACCGTAAATTTCCCCCTTCCATCCCCCTATTTCCAATGGCGGGATTTGTTCTGTTAAATTTCAGGATTATTATTATCGGAGAATATTTCGGATTATGGTCGTTTCATCGATCGCGGCGCATTATGTTTACAAGCGCGTTGATCCAGTAATTTGTCATTACAGGGAAAAGACAACGAGTATTTTCGATTAATTCCTTTGTAATCGATGTGATACGACTGGAATCTGATAAATAGATAAGGTGATAGTAATATCGGATAGGGTAGCAATATGGAACGCCACGATTTTGAATTACGCAGCTACAGCAACGATATTTATTATTTTGTAAATTATTTGTAAGTTTCGCAGGATCTCGCAATAATAGCTGTTTATTTTCATAACAATCCTGTTATTTGTCCAATATCGTATTTCCCTCCGATATTGATTTACGATGGTTTATCTTCTGATTTTCAAAAATCTAGAAACCACGAAACTTTCTCTTGTAACTACAATTTCAGAATATCGACGACAATATACAGTAGCGAAACCTGTGTTTTACAAAACGTACGATAAATTCTGTTTTTCGAATATGATAAAATATTGAAAAGTAAAATGCTGCGTTGGTAGTAATAGATTTAAGTCACGAGACGTGACTGTAATGTGGACTATTTTCTACAATTATGTGGATCATAAAAATGTATTAAAAAATAACAAGAGGCAATTCAATCGCCTTTGACATGCCAAGAATGAAATTGATGTCAACGTAAAGGCTATTTAAAATTGTCAAAGTGAAAGAATATCAGTTTTAGAAAATGTCGAAGAAATATACGTACCGTAATTCAGATATTTATTTCCTTTTATTAAACATGTGATTACCGTAGAGTAAGTTAGTAATAAACCGTTCTTTCTATTTTATTATCTTGCTTTGAAATACAACTGAAGAGATTCATAACTTGCACAAAGTCCGCAACATTTTATACAGCACGCTTCACGCATAAAACTCCCTAAATCGTTTCTCTCTTGTTTTCTAAATCCACGAGATTTCCATTACAAATCCATAATCTGAAATTTGTTGAATCAAAATTCAAAATGTATATCCCATATTACTATCTTGCTGACAGATTTTTCCCATCACGAACCATGGGAATATTTTCAACCATATTAAATCGTAACGGTCTCAAGTATCGCAATTACGGAGATATTTAACAAAATCCAATTACTCTTTTATATTAGCCTTTTGGCATTTTCGTCCTCGAAAAATACCACTGCTCGTTTCTATTTCATATTTACCTCCCTTCCACGCGGATACATATGTACGTGATTCCCTTTTTTCTTTGTTGTGTCCACGAAACAGAATTTCATCTCGTACCAGTGGTAGCTTTAATGTGTTTGCCGCAGCAGGTACGGGACGGGGGAGAAAAGAGAGGGAAGAGGAGAAAAACGAGGGGAATTTGTCTGAATCGTTGCTCGCAGCTCTGAGAACTGGATTCGCTTCTATTTCTACTGAAATCTGACAAGAAACGGCTCTTAAAGTAATTTTATGAGTGGGCGGTGTTTGTTGATGATTTGAATGTACTCCGTGTAATTTCCAAGTGATTGTCGTGCTTATTGCGATACATTTTACGGACAAAGCTGATTCTGTTCCCTTTATTCCTTAAAGATTGGGTTTTTAAGTCGCCAGTTGCTTTCAAACGGTTTAAGAAACAATTACGAAAAAAGACGCAAACGAGTATATTTTGTCTTCGACCTGTTTTAAGAAAGGCAGCGAAAATAAAACGAGAAGTGGCAAATGGCGAACGGTTTTCAATTCTATGTACTCAACGTCGTGCAAAAGTCTTCGCTCGTTTCTGATAGTGATTTCATAATGGCATTTAATGAGAAATATTTTCGTATGATGTGACATAGAAACGAATCTTTGAATATTCTTTTCATAATATTACTGGATTACAGCTTCGTTTGCTTCATTTTCTCGGAACACTTTGATAAATAGAGCCTTCGATTAAATTAAGATCTTCTTGATTTCCTACTGATTCATTAATGCTGATAAATTACACGTAAAATGAGTCGTGCGACAAAGCGGAATCAAAAATGAAAATAAATGGTTCAAAACGTTAAAAAGACAAATCACGGTAAGAGAACAGCTTATTGAGAAATTATTTGACAAGATCTCTAAAATTAATCTCGAAAGAGTTCACATATAATAATAATAATTTCTATTAATCAATTTAATGTTTTTATATTTAATATTTTAAGTTACTTACGAATCAAATACTCCTTGTGATGTAAAGATAAATTTAAAGTAGCGTCAAGTAAGTACGTTCGTGTTCGTTTATAAAAGCAAACCATTTCTGCTTGACAGAGAACTTTTGCACAGTACTGCAGAATCTGGAGAAAATGGTCGTTAGAAATCAAACAAGATAGAAACTACAGAAACTCGAATGGAGCACAGATTTCTAAGCCATTTTTAACTCCATGAGACGTCGTAAAACAGCCATGAAACAGCAAGAAAGGGGAGGGCGATGGCGGAATAGCGAATTCGGGGTCGGTAGGTGGTTCGTGAATTACGAGACGTCGCGTCGTCGTAGGGAGAACGCGAATAGGGTTGAAATTGTAGTGTAGCAATAACCTAATGGTCGGGATGTACATAAGCCTTGCTTGCATGTAATGTACACGCGTGTTCGTTTGGCAAGTGTAAGAATATCATAACTCACGAGCAACTGAAATGAACGACTCGAAACCTGGTGCATATGTTACGTAATACATTGTAAATTCGGTGGCCGATTCGTGTTTCTATATTTTGTTCGACAGAACATCTTTACAAATAATATCTAGATAAATTAAACAATTAATAGTTTCAATTTTAAGTCGTATCTTTGATTAATTCTAATATACATATATCATTTGTACAAAATAAATAGTACATTCTGAGCTATAAATTAATTAAATTGAAAGTTGGAATTTTTATTGAATTATCTATTTGTAGATTCATAAGTCTATTTATTTATTGCCTTGGAAATTGTTAGAAAGAGAGAGAGAGAGAGATAGAGGCTGACAAAGAGAAATACAAAGAGCAAATAGTAAACAGGAGAAAGAGAGAGAGGTTTTTCTTTGCTTGGGTTAGCTGTTGGAGCTCAGGGATTCATGCTATTTGAATTTAATAATCCAGAGTGGTTGCCATCTACAATCTACAGAGCCAGATTAGATTGCCAAATATTGTACAAGAAAATTTCAAATTCGTTTCTGATAGCCTCCGGCAAAATGTTAGAATTTCATTAAAAAATTTTAGCCGTTTAATGAAAACCTGTTGAAACTGACTTTCACGCTAATTTAACTTCTATATTAAATTATCTTTAACACAGATTTTAATGGCTTTTACTAAATATCATGGCAATCGAAGAAAATAATGATTCCGTGCGATACATTAAAATCTACAAATATCAATTTTATTAATATTTTTTAATAAGTGAAAGGTTTTTGCAATTTACAAGAACGTTACACGCAGTTCAATATTGCATATGCATTCGAAACGAAACTAAATTTACAACTCTGATAGTTTCGCTAAACTAAAGACATTTTAGTAAATTTGCCGTGCAAAAATCCACTTCCTATTCGCATTCTAATTCGCTTTACGATTATTTAAGTCAAATAAAATATAAAGCAAACAACTGCTTGGCGTTTACTCGGCAAAAGTTCGACGCGTAACATGCACGCAAATACTCAACAGGTCGACAGAAGAGAAATCGACAACGAGGAACGACGGAATTAATAAAACACGGTGTAAAACCAACAATCGAACGAGCAACTGGAAATGGACATAGAAAAAGTAAGACCACAAAGCGGTCGACATACGTGAATGCCTGAAAAGGGGCGTAAACGGACAAGCAAAAGGTTAGCGGGGGAGAAGAAACTTGCTTGTTCGGCACAAAGCACAATGGAAACGGAAACAAAACGCGCGAAAGAAACGTTGCGGTGGAAGCAAGGAAGCTGCAACTTTTCATGCATTTGACAGAGTTCTTCGAACTTTCAGCTTTTTCAATATCTTTTATCCGGTAAAAGGGTTGGAAAATTTTCGGCGCATCAGGATCCCGAATATTCCTCCGTCTTGCGAGCAACTTTACGACTGAACAAACGAGAGGTGGGTGTGTCGCCAGTAGGTTTATCTTGGAAACGCATTTCTAAGCGCGTCAACGACGACCCTTCGACCGTACGGTTGGAAACTTGGACGTAGCCGCTTTTCCATCGCGGAAAGACCAAATTTCAACGAAAACTTTTCGTCGACAGGATAGACGTGCAACTTCGACGGTTATTCCTATTCACAGGGAATCGCGTCACTTAATTTCTACACAGAGTTATATGTACAGATCTGACAACACTTTGGAATAAACGAAGATGACCTTGAGGGTAAGTATCTCATGGCTGGTTTATTACGAAACGTATAATATATATTACGTGAAAATAAATATATAGCGATGTATTTTCTCTCGATGTCGTTTCTACGATTATTCGTTGTTTCTGTATTTTTTATGTCTTGTTTATTAGGTTATTTCGTAAATATTGGGGTTTATACAATTATTAATATTTATTATAATTATTAATTATTTGTTGTTTTGTTATTTGTTAGAACAGAAAATATTTTCTGTACAAATTTGATCATTATCCTTTCAGTAAGAATCCTACGACGAATTTAAATACAACTCTCGAATAAACTGTATTATTTATTATGATTCGATAATATTAACAGTGTGTAGAATTCTTTTTTGGTGGTTTCAATTTGGTGATTTTAGTATTGTGGATAGCGTTAATATGTGACTTTCGCTACGTTCAACCAAACATTCGTCTTCATTGGAAAAGACGAAAGTGACAAGGGAAAAGTGATCGATTGACAATTACAGGTAAGAGAAATAAACGAGCTCTTTGTGTGCTTCATTCACTTTGCTTACTTTTATCTGGTAATCTCAAAATCGTAATTTTGTACGGTAGTTCATACGAATATAGAAAAGAGTAAATAATTAGAAAATAATTTTCTTGCAGCCTAAAGAATGTGTATTTCGTATCGTAGCAGAATGATCTGATTAAAAGATAACAGCGCAATTTGTTCCGCTTGTCGTGCTATTTCCTCGCAGTTACTAGAGATAAATGCACCGATTACATGGTATAAATCAAAATCCTGATTTATGAAAAACAAAACATACGAGAACTTCAATTCGAATGCTATACCATTAAATAATTCTAATTGTTCGTACTAATTTCGAACAATGTCAATCGAAGAAAATGGTATATTGTATGCTCAGAGATTCAAATGTCGATTAACGTGGTAACAGTTATATATACATATATTTTAATAATATCTAATAACAACCAGACCAACCTGATCTTTTAGCATTTATGAGAATATTAAAGACAGATACGTAATATGTAAAAATATATGAAATATCCAAACTATGATACTTGTTACAATATTTAGTACGAAGCAAGTCTCGATGCACTTTTTTAATGTCCATAAAAATATGAATACAACAAAAATACAACGTTCCTATTTCTTTTTCTCGCGAAGGACAGTAGCAATTAAAGTACGTCCCTTATGATTTTGTATTTCTACTTTCACGCAAAATGCTACATACTCGACCACTCTTTTTCTAAAGTAACTAAAATTATTTTCATATTAAAACATCCAAAATCTTGTCCTCTCTCGAATATTCTCTAAAAATTGGACAAATTCATCTATCCTCGATTCTTCGATTCTAAAATTTCTTTTTCCCCTATAAAGTATGCTCTTCTCGTTATCAATCTCAAATGATGCTGCTAAGTAATTCATCGATGGATCGCGAAACATCGGAGCGCAATTGTATGAAAACCGATACGCCAGATATCATGACGTATGGGCCGCTTAGCTTCTCATCGAAGAGCGGACAGAAATAATTTTTTCCAATTTTTCACGACGCAAAATGCGCGATCCGCGCGGCCCGATAACGAGTCCGACATAAATCGCGCAACAGGAACGGAGCCGCGTTATCGAGCCAGCGACAGTATGGCCGCGCGGTGTTCTGATAAAGTTCTGTCATTTTTATCGACGAGTCGTTCGCAGGTTCGTTAAAAAACGAGTCGCCTGGCTCGTCAAACGGAATTATCGAACAGACTCGACGACGAACGGCTGTTTATCCTGCGCGTAAATAGCGCCATACCGTCCTTTTCCTCTATTTTCCTCCCCCCCTTTTTTTTGTAACATTTATTTTTTCATTTTTTTGTACAAATGTACTATCCGTCATTCCATTTCGCGAACGTTCCGGCTGAATTCTTCGGAATAGAATATTTCATTCGCAGTCGGTAAACTCTCGTTTCTCGACTGCGTTACGTTGATTAAATTTTGAATTATGACGTTTACACGAGCAAAAGGAAATAAGAAACGAGAAGATGAGCATCGGGTACGAAGATTATCTTAAAGAAAGACTGCAGAAGCTCTTGCTTCGGTTTACACTTGGTTTTCAAGACCATTTCCAGACATTTTCAGCCACACGCGTTATTTCGACGTGATTTTGTGACTTTCACGTTATAATCGTTCGAAAAGGTGACTTGCAATGTTACTAAAATTTTGCAATTTACGTTCTTATATAATACCAAAATTGTAAACACCGTGGAATATTTGTCAAATTTCAGGGTTTTCAGGTATCGACAGCAGGTCAAATATGGAACTTGTATCGTTAGTTTTTGTGGCAATATCGTTGTTTTTTTTCCTATGCAACAACATTGAACGGAAATTGTACTCCTGTGTCCGAATGTTTGCTAACGTTTTTATAATAATTAAAAGGACCACAAACGTAGACGTCAGAAGCAGCTACTTCTATAATCTATAGATATAGAAATTTCCAACTACAGCAATATTTTTCAACAATTGAACTTTTAGCTTATTATATGTACAGTTCTTCCCCAAAATTCATCATCTACCGTTTTCACAATCTGCTTCTTTTCAAAATTCACCTTGGTATTTACGATACTATGTGTTATCTACTCGAGATAAATAAATTTATAAAACTATGCAATTTGTTTTTTTTTTTTTTATATATATAGAACTTCAACACCAATCTCGTATACCTTGGGAAAATCACAAGATGCAATTAATTGATCTAATTTCCGAGAGTTTATATTTCGTTTATATCTCGTTCAAACCATTAAAACTTATACATCGCAATTTCTAAAATGAACAAAAAACATTCAACTATATATATATATATATATATATATATATATATATATCTATTTAACAACGTCTTTTTGCAACGTACTCTATTTAAGTGCATAATCTAATTTCCAACTATACCTATATTTTCGACTATACACGCGGCGATATTCCAATATTCCAATGCAATCTTCCCACCAAAGAAAAAGTCTTAAAAGCGAAATGTAAAATGGTCTCGTTGAGAGGTTCTGGCGCAAAAGAAACACAGTCGAACGCCCACGCATCGGTGCATCGAACAGCTCGCTAATTGCCGGCGTCTCGTTAGTGTATAGCAGCGAGAACGTAGATTAGAAGGACAATTAGCCTTAACAGCCAGTCTACAGCGTCTTATGAAAATGCAGGGCAAAACGCTTTTCTGGTCTCACACGACTTCCGTGGAATTCGCGCTTCGTGGTCCTGCGTAAATTCCATGGACGACGTGAACGACGACGACTCGAGGGTTGGAGGAAGGCAGGCAATGGTTGGTTTGAACCCTTTGCCCCCTCGCCAAGGAAAACTGGCCGGGATTACCGTGGCTGGAACACTGGTAGCGGGGGCAATGAAGTAAGGGTCGGACATTAGAATTCATGCGGAGACATTTGCGGTCCGGTTCCTAACGACTAGCTGTAAAAAGGCTGGCCAGAGCTGCGAAGTGGAAAGCGAAGGAAGAGAGCGGCAGATGAAGAAGAAGCGCGTGAAACATTGGGGTAAAAGAACGCACACTGTTTCAGGATGGTTGTCCGAGCGGGAAAAGGTATAATTTTGATGATTTTCTATTACTCAATTCTGGGCTTCCTTAATCTTCCAGTCACGGACGATTTTCATATTTTTCTGTGTAAAATTATGGACGAAATTTATACAGGTTTATCATTTGGAAGCTTTTAACGAAATATGAAAAAAAAAGAAGAAAATAAATGGAGAGAAGGGAAATTTTTATTTATTTAAATTTATTTTTTTATTTAAAATTATTTTTTATTTATCAACCTACAAGTTACAAGCAGCTTGGCTAGTCGAAATCAACAGAATAAATAGAACGCCATTTCGACGTCGCTCGCGGCTGGAGTTTCTGTATTTGTTTGTATAATACGTACCGATAAACGTTATTTAAATACACCAGTGGATATATAGAAGTCAGTATTCTCTAATGTGCTGAAGTACACCGTTTAAACGTTGATAATTTTTCTTCTATAAGAATTCGAACGAAGATGTTTCATCCGAATGAAAGAACGAATGATAATTTTCGCGAGTAATTTTACAACGCGCTCTTTCACAGTTAAGAAGCTAGTTTTGAGTCGAAGCTTTAGCACTTAGAACTTTACTAGTACTCTGATTCTCCCTGGCCGTTGTTTTCCTAATAATCGAACGTGTCGTAAACGCCGTTAACACCGAAGAGTAATTTAGCTATCTGTAACGGTCCGATCGATCGAGTGCCATCCGAAAGAATTTCCGTGACCCTCGCCTAATTAAATTCGTCCGGATCTCCCGCGTTCCCAGCGCACGAAAGTGCAGCGAGCGAATCATCGGTCATTTTCTTGCGCACGGTGAAAACCAATCAGCGTGCATATCATTTGTAAATTTTGTCATAACAGTTGAAGACACTTCGAAATCTTCTTATCGTTCGGAGAAGAACTGTTCTTAGTGTCATTGGTACGTATCATTCATCAACCAACACCTCCCTCGTGAACAAGTTACCTAAAGTTGATTAGGCGAAAAGCAAACTCAGTGCTGTGTCATGGTCATCGGATATGCACACACATACCTACAGAAAAATATACATTTTGAAAAGATTAGAAAAATCTGACCACGTTTTCGAGAAGGTACAGCTAAAAATTACAAAAAAAGGACAAAGTATGTACATTGAGGATTAACCATCTTTTATCCTTCTGTAGTCGAACAAGATGAATAAATTCACCAAAATGAATAAAAAATCGTCTCCTCAGTAGGCTGTGTAATACATTTAATATAATAGTACCTGCAATATACCTTTGAAATATGGTACAGCTTAGGTTGTAGATCGACGAGTGTCAATTCGAAGACCGTGCGTAGGTACGCGTGTCACGTTTTACTTGAGATCGATGTCGGAAACACGAGTTCGTAGGCAGAAGGGCGAGCGACTCTTTGGGTTTGATTAGTTGGGTGGTTACGATTGGGTGATTGGCTCGAAGGTCGAAGGGTAAAATGAAAGGGATTTGTGTCGGTGGTTGGGTCGTGGCTGTTGGAAGGAGACTGGTAAATCGAGCGACGTTTCTCTGGGATTTGAAACGGACTGGAGGATTATTGTTTGGAAAGATGTATTAATCGGTAGATTTTTTGCTGAGCAGTGAACGGTACCGTGTTTTGCAGACAGTTTTTTTTTTTGGTTTTGCTAGCTTCGTGTTAGTTGGACGTTTGGATTACCGATTATTGATGGCAGCAAAATGAATATTTTTTACATTTCCAATGCTAAGAATGTCTGCTATGTTCTGAAGTAACGCCAAGATGACCAAAGAACTGGTGATTTATAAATGATTGTAAAATAATCCTTTAAATAATCACATTGTATGTTTACGTTTATTAATCGTTATCCAACTCTTTTTTTCCCCAATTTCATTTTTCCCTTAATGTTAAATTGGTATAATGGTAAAGAAATTAATAACTACATTCGCAGACTTTTTATTCGTGACTGTATTACTCGTAAAGAATGAGCTGACTTGTAGAGAATAATGATGCTTCGAGTTTATCATAATGTGTTATATTAAAATAATGGACGGATAAAAAAATTAGCGAATATTAGTGACTAGAATACAAGCGACTATTCTTTATAAAAGTTACGGATCGACAAAGGAAAAGCAGAATTTCAAAATGGCACGTAAATGTCCCCTGAAACTCATCCATCTATGATGCGTACAATTATCCACAAAATTCATTATACAAATTACAAAAGAGGCATTTTTATTTAAACAGAACATAACATATTATTTGATAATATATAAAGCAATATAATAAAACAGCAGAAGAGTACAGAACGCATTAAATTTTGTTCTAATAAAAATGGCCCTTTTATAGCAAGACTTTTGCACGCCTGTGTATATAGCAGGAGCGCCATAAAGTCAGAAAGAAGTAATCGAATAACGTTATGTGCTTCGCGATACAATATTCCAGAACGTATTCTATCAAACACGTGTAGGAACTTTAAAATAAATGAGTTTAACGGGGAAAAAAGCTGTACTGTAACATATAAAGTGAAAATATCTTCGTCAGGGAAGTGGAGGACTGGGCATAACATTCGAATGGTTCGTAAATCGAATACGAACCCATCTATATATGTACGTATACCGTATGCACCTGTGAAGGTACTTGAACACTTTCTATAAAAACTCTTTTATGTCCATATTGTATGTGTTATATAAAACATTTTGAAATCTCATTGATACTGTAGGAGGCACGACTGTCACGATTATATTTAAAATTTGAAACCAATCTGAAAACCTATGTACAAATTACAAGATACATATAACTAGTAAAGAATTATTTATATTTATTGATATATGTATAATTTTGTATGCTAGACTAGATTGGCCGCGTAGTAGTGACACACGTATATGAATATGAGCGTGTAGAATTATGTGCGTGCATAGCGTCTCGAAAAGCAGATGAATGTATCTGTTCCATTGGCAGTGTGGTATGGAAGATGGTGAGATAAAGAGAGTGCTGAAACGTTTATTAAATAAATCTAAAACTATTTTAATATGAATTATAAGTGTAACCTTTGTGTTCCTTTACTTTTATTTCGCCAATTAGGATCCACAATTCTCAACAATATTTGATAAAAAAATCTACCACGATAATTACAACATGAATAGCTATATTAAACACATAATAAGTACTAAATATAGCCCCATTAAATATTCAGGTCAATTGATATAACGAGTAACTTACGTAAATACCTTTGTGGCTTCTATGAAATGTAATACTTGTATTAAATACTTCGTAATTTCTACGTAGTATATTTTCAGATTTGTTTCAAGCCCTCGCTTGATATATAATAACGACAGTCGACTGTCATAATAACTGTAATGAAATTTCAAAATGTTTCGCATAATACACGTAATATATTCATAAAAGGTATCTACAAATGTTCGAATACTTTCGCCATATATGCTGTGTATATATATTTATTATATGTATATGTATATATCTGAACGCAGATAAGTTTGAATAATGTAACGAATATCTAGGGGCTGATAGACGAAAGTTAGGGGATGCTCGGCAATGTTAAGGCAATGATTCCACCTCTCTCTGTTTACGGATTGCGTTTCGATGGAATTTCGCGACTACGTTGCGGTTACAACGCAGCCTATAGTTCCTTTGAAACAAAAGTTAGCCATATGAAAGTTGGCGATGTTTCGGGGGAAACTCAGGGAAATGCTTAAATTTGCAGAAATGGTTAAATTGTTATATTGAAATAACGCGTAAGAACGAATTTAATGCGATATACATGTATATGCTTATCTAGCGTTGAACAGAGGGAACTTTAATTAAATCGTTGCGAAAAGAAAAGTTCTTGCTCGAATTATGCCGGTCAGCCGTCAGTTTAATCTTCATGCACGCGTGTTTTTGAGAGTAGAATTACCGCGTGCTAGAAAAGATTAATTAAAACATAAGAAACGTGATCGTTTTTCTTACGTTTGTTTTGTGAATTCTTTCTCCCACTCTTTTTGTGCTTTTTGTTTTGCGATAAGCGGTTAAAAGTGTGCTACTTTAATTTTCTCCGCGTATACGTTTTTAAAACATAATTATACAACGTTATGAGCGGCGAGAAATTAATTAAAAGACGGAACACACAAAACTATAACATAAACAAAAGGTATGAGATTATTATCTCGAGCTTTTGAAACATAAACTTTCATTTCGAAGGAGAAGCAAGTTAATCATTAAATATAAAATTTCAACTCGTATACGCATAAATATGAAAATGAGATGTACGAAATAAAGAAACTTCAATAATAATTTGTGTCACATTATTTCGTCGCGTAATTATAATCAACGTAAACGAACATCAAGCAATAGTCTAATATACGTGATTTAAGAAACATTTTTAATTTCCATAACAAGAGTTCTACTTTTATTTCCTGCAATCATATCGTCATAAAATATTATTTAAAAATATTAGACCATCTGAGAAAGCGAAATGTTTCTTTTACGTGAATATAATTATAAATATATTTACTAGTATTTTATATTGTTCTATATATTTGTTTCATGACACTTCGTTCAAAATTTTATTTATTACAATATTTCGAAACAATATGTCAATCATTAAAAATTACAAATTAAAGCATCGTAAAAGGAATATCTTAAGGGCAGATTAGTTTCTTACATATGTAACTATATAAAAATATTTTCTAAGGATGTGAATAATTATTGTTATGAGATCGTTATAGTAAATGACCTGACAATAGGTTTTTTCTATAGTACTGTAGTTACTGCCCCATTTTGTTGTAACCTTAAACAAATAAAAAAGCTACACTGATTGTCAACTGCTTTGTTCTCTTCGAATGTGTCGTATTAATTAACAGCCAACAAAGAATCGTAATCGAAACAATTTTCTCGCTGTGGTTCTGACAAAAAGGAAACGCAGCTTGTGTAACCACAATTTGAAACAGTGGTCGATCACGAGCTGTTCACACTTACTACCATAAGCTACATGAAACAAAAAGTTCGTAAATATCGGCGATAATCGGGACGAATTGAATGGAAATCGCGCGATCAGCAAGCACAATGGTATCGTGGTATCGACGAATCGTATAAAAGGTTTGATCGAATTTTGAAGAATTTCAGACTAAATATATTCTGGCAGTTTCAAATGTCGAATACTCCACCAAAATATGTTTTATTCAGGATAATATGGTAAACAGTAGTTTACGTTAAAATAAACGAAAAAAGATATCTCATTAATATAGCCGTGTAAATTAATCGTGAAAAAGATACTTTTCGCATCTCCTCAATTATATTTGCTTGTTTACACAAAATACAGAATGCATTGGAATAATTCCATGTAAACAAGAAATATTTTAAGTCAACATCTCGTGAAATTATTAAATTTAAATTGAAAATAAATACATAGGATAACTGTTATAAGAAAAGAAAAGCTCAATATAAATGTTCATTTCTGTCGCATGGTATTCCACGCTGATCACGTAAACAAATATTTTCTACAATTCACTGTTAAAACCGAGTTATTGCCGAAACACCATCTAATGATTCATTTTCACATAAAATTGTTATATTTCCATTAAAAATTACACTTTAGAAATATTGCTCTAGTCGAAAGAGAGCTAAGTAAAAATCAATATAAAGAGAACTTCAGAACTTTAACGCTTTGATCTACACATTTACCTAAATATCTTTACACGATTGGAGGTCAAGTGACACTACAGGAAAGATTCATGTAATTTCAAATATATTAACTCAATTATTAACTCCCCTTTAGATTGAAGCGTTACATTCAACTAGAATCAAACATACTATAAACTCTTATAATCCAAGTTACAAAACCACGCCAAAATAATTTACTTATAATTCTCAATGAGAATTGATTGTAAAAAGTCTACCAAATAAAAAGAAATTATTAACTCGATTAAATTTTGCAATGTTTACGATATGGTCAAGCAATTTCCGTACTATTTTACAATGAATCATTTCGAATCCAAGCATTCAAATAGTGTTCTTCCACTTCTCATCTTTTATCCGTGAAAACAATACAAGAAACACTACGAGTGTCTGCATAGCAGCGTCATTGGAAAACAGCGTCGTTATATCTTTTGAAACATTAATTCCTGACTCTACGATAGTTTGCTCCTCTCAACTCACATTACATGTATACACATACCTAAACTATTCAATTCGTTTTTTTTTTCTCGTTTCATCCTGTACATACATATACTTATATGTAACTAACACCAAGCAGCGATGTTGATGCCGTATTCCCCTTTTGTATCGTCGGGACGTAAACGGGAATTAACGAATTAACAGCTGCTTGCTCTTTGACTCACGGTTGATCTTTCAAGCAACGGTCCGGCTGACGTTCTGCCCCGCTTTCAAAGGCGAAGACGTCGGCAGAAATTTAAAGTTTCGTGCAAAGGCTCCGCGTTTCCAGGCAAAGTGCCCTTTAATTCTAGCGTCGAGAAACCCGCTCTGAAAATCCTCTTCCGGCTGTCGCAGGGATCGCGTTGTAATTAATGTAACGCTCCCCCCTCTCTCTCTCTCTCCCTTCTTCTTCTCTCAGTCGCCCCCTCGGCCCACCTCTCGCTAGTCGAACGACCAAGGGATCAATTTTAAGTTTAACAAACGAGTTTGCAACGTAGCGACCAACGGGTGGTCCGCTTTTCTCGTTAACTTTCTCGCCGCGTTATAATCATAAATCGGTTATCCGACGCTAGGCCCTTGTCGACTTGCGTTATTATTAGCGATTAGCTATAAATTGCAAATTCTTCCGATCGCGCGATTAACTGGGAATCGGTTATAAACCGACAACATCGTGATTCGTTCTGTGATAGTGACAGAATTTTAATGGACCAGCGAAAAGTACATATTTGGGCCAGTGTGATATGTATGTGTGTAGCGGCACATGATTAGAGGACAATTCAAATCATGTTGTTATTTTGCCTCGGAGTATCAAGATCGTTAGAATACACGCAATGTAAGAATAAATAAACTCCGAGCAAAACAATATCGCCGTCGCGTGCAACCGTCGAACAAGGCTAAACTTGAATTTTCCGACTTTCCCCCGACCAGTATAAATAAACGGACGCGACCGAAAGAGTTCAGTATATACCCAATGCTATATAAAGCCATATTAAAACCTGTTTGGACCTATGGGATTCAACTATGTGGAACAGCGAGTAATTCCAACATAGAAATTCTCCAACGATTCCAATCAAAAACTCTAAGATCCTTAATAGATGCACCTTGCTACGTTACCAACGAAACGATACACCGCGACCTTAAGATACCCACAGTTAAAGAAGAAATACCAAAATTCAGCAACAGATATAATACAAGAGTTAACAACCACCAAAACCCATTAGTTACCCAATTACTTGACACGGCGGATCAGATCCGCAAACTAAAAAGACAATATCATTTAGATTTAAGCATTAGATTCAACTAGAATCAAACATACTATAAACTCTTATAATCCAAGTTACAGAACCACGCCAAAATAATTTATTTATAATTCTCAATGAGAATTGATTGTAAAAGTCTACCAAATAAAAAAAAAAAAAAGAAGAAATATATACCCAGTATTTATCAACATCTACGAGTTATCTGCGAGCGATTATACACTGTCTAGCGAATACGTTTGTACAAGCGTCTCACGACATTACTTATTTATTTAATTATTTCAAATATATTTGAAGAGTCATAACAACAAGTTCTCGTTACCTATTTACCACTCCTCTACGAATCCACTACATACGTATAGAATGATGAGTGCCTAAGTGCCACGGATCTGAGAAAATATGTCGCGGACAACAGAGAGGCGAAGTGGTATTGCTATCTATCGTTTATCGTCACACGTCGTTATGGCTACTGTTTTATTTGCGTGTGTGACACTTTTGGCCACTACATATTTTTATGACTACGTTAGGTCTATATGAAATAACCGATCGAGCTCGCGTTCCTTTCAGGGCACTTCATTTCAGGTACTTATTATGTTTGTTCTAGACTGTAGCGTGTTAGAAGAACAAAAGGGTATTTGAGATAGATACAAAGTGCTTGAGATTATTATATGAGCGAAAACTTTTGAATAACGGCCGCAGTGAATGAAAAAACTTACGACGTTTCGTAACACGAACGTCTTGGTAACTTTCAATTCTTAGATCAACACTTTTAAAGACTCGCAGTACGAAGTTTCATACTGTTGCACAAATGTACAAATAATTCCTGTGTATGTACTTGGTTTAGATTCTAAATTTTACAATGTTGGGAGAGCGAATGAAAGGATGCTTGTACCGAGTGTTTGGATTATTGTACGAACGAAAGGTACAGAGCTATGTCACGTTTCAGATGCACGAGCCCGAGAATCTTTTGATAACAGATAGGCACATTGAGCGGAAAAACTTGTGACGTTTGTGATGTGCGATGCGAAATCTCTCTTAGATCCGATACTTTCGACGATTTACTATGCAAGTTTTCGTATCGTTGTGAAAATATACCGATGGAACAAGACTTTCTATTACCATTTATCAATACCATCTAATGACAAAATCCGCAATTACTTAATTGCCAACCCAATAGATGTCAAAATGCACAATTTGAGGATTAAAATATTTAACAGTAAAGCAATATTTAATAATAAAATTACTATAGAAACTAGTCGCTATATGAAGATATAATATACATATAATATATCATATACATAATTTCATAATTTCATATTTATAATAATTCGGCTAGTTTGATGATTTGTTAGTAAAAGTATGTCGAGTTTATGGGATGGATTTCGACGTCTAATCAGAGGATAAGAGAATCAACAAAAGAGAGAATAGGCGCGTGTAGACTTAAATGGTTCTCAAAAATGCGTGTGCTAGTTAGTCAAGAGTTGAAACAAGAACTAGTTTCGAGTCGAGTGTCAGAGTTAAGTGTCAGAGTTAAGTGTCGGTGTTAAAAGTCAGAGCCGGTGTTGCCAGTAAAGAATTGAAGCAAAGGCCTTCAGTGAAACTCGTTGCGTTAGTTAAATTGCTATTGTCACCGACGTTTTACGCTAAAATATTTTTATCACTGTTTTATCTATGGTACATCGCTCAGATATTTTGTCAGAAACGGTGTATGGTTTACTAAAAGCGGTAGTTCATTTCTAACTATTTTTTTCAAACGTATGTATTCCGTTAAAGTTATCGATGTTTTATGATATTTTTAGACGGTTTCGTGTACGCTAATAAAAATCGCGTATTTTCTACCAAATAGTGAACCGTGCTATACTTATACTTCACTAACTCTTTGATCGCGCTAAATTTAGAAATAATTAATCTAACATCCGTACATAATAAAACTTCTAGATTTGCAATTATTAATATTTATGAAATGTTTCCTTGTTGTAAAATATATACGTTAGAGATTATAAATTAGTGTCATTGAAATATACAGATTAGTCATTGTTTTTCAAACAGTCAGTTGTGATCAATTGCTTTTTCATCGTAAATCTATTTTTGTATTGAACTTTCTATGCATTAGTATTCGGTGTATTAATACATCGGAATATCAAACGAAACTTTTTAGCGTGGAGAGCCGTGATTTTCAAGGATTCGCTTCGGGCGTTGTTAGTTGCTGCGCGATATCGCCGCGTGATTTAACGCAGAACCGTTCGGCTAAAGCAAAAAATATGCAAACGAGATAAATCGGGCCGAATAAATCAAACGGAGTGAATTACGCCGGTTACTTTACTGGTTTCCCCTGCTTCGACTAACTGAACGTCGAGTGCAACAAAGAAGCAAGACTTAATAACCTCGGTTAATGCTGGAAATCCTCTTTTCGTTGAAGAGTATCGCGTCTTGTTTGTCACGCCATTCACGCGGTCTCTCTCCTCGTAGAAATTCGTTCATCGATTCCTTTTTCTTCGGGGGGATGACAAATTATTCGCCAGTGGAATGATATATTAAACGATATTAATACATCGGTCGCATAAAACTCAAGCAAAAGCAAACAGAAGAATATTAATGGTTTACTAGAGTGTCACGTTTTATTTCTTCCTCTTCTTTATCGAATTTATAATGTATAACTTAATGACTGTTATTACATCTTCATTTTCTTTTAGTCAACTTTCGATATCAGAAAATGTATCGGTAAATTATCGATACCCAGTGAATAATCTTTACTAATACCTCGGCTATACATCTCGCTAATATTTAACGAATTCCAATGGAGTAAAAAGATAAAACGTAACACGAACGCCCGGTAAGAAACACGCACGGCTATACGTCATCGTAATCGCATCCCTTCCCTTTCAAAGTCTAATCAAAATTCACGTTCCATTTTAATTAAGCGACATTCGAGGACGCGCTTAAAGCCAAAGAGCGAAGAAAGCGAAGCCCGGGGGCTTTGGTTCCGTTCGAAACGACGAATATTAATACCGATGAAAATTGATCACCCGCGAGGGCACTTTTTAATCATCAATATTAATTAGTCCATTGAACCGAGCCCGAATTAAGAAAGTTCATCGAGAAAGAAGAAAAAAAGAATACGGTACACCTTAAAAGCGAGAACTTCCTCCCTCTTTTTCCATTCCTCTTTTACCCTTTTTTCTTTTGTCCCTTTTCGATTCGATTTACAAAGCACCCGATCGAAAATTGAACTTCGACTTTGGTTGCCTGTACAAAGTCGCTCGACGAAGTCAGATTTAAACAGTTCGATTTCGAAATTAATCATTTCGTACTTTGCTGCGAGTGCAGACCAAGATGGATCGTCCCGAGGGACGCATTTGGAAACTTAAGATTTACCAGTAGCCAGTGGCCTGCGTCTTTGTAGGCCATAATTATGACGAATCATCGAAAACTTCGTTATTTGTCGAATCATCGACTCGTAATCTCTGCTCAGAGATGAATTTCTCAGGCTCAAAAAATAGAATTATTTGTTATTTCCTCGAGGAAAGTATATTATACAGGGTACGCGTATATTAAATATTAGAACATCCGATGTGTCTGAACAAAATTGGTATTTGATAGAAATCGAACGGTTTTCAATCCTTTTAACCTTTCATCTTGTTATTACAAATCCATTATTTCGCCTGCATTATATAACTCTGTATTGCAAAATGCTAAATAAAGTAAAACTTGTGTGAGTTTTCCAATAAACGCGTAACAAGCTATGGTTATTCGTGAGAGAAATTGGTACATTGGGTCAACATTTATTCACGGTAATGTTGATTGTACCTTTTGAAAACACGCTTAATTTAATGAAAAAACTAAACGTACTTCGCACGAAGTTTCTAAGGGAAAAATGTCTACATTTATTCACGGTAATGTTGATTGTATCTTTTGAAAACGTGTTTAATTTAATGAAAAAGCTACACTTATCTCCTAGGAAGTTTCCAAGGAAAAGATGTTTGTTGAAAACCTAACTGTAACCGTATCTCGCTCGAAACGATAAATATCTGTAAAATTTCCCTAATTCAATATTAATTAGTATCATGGTTATCAAGTTCTTATACTTACCGATCATCAAAATAATATTAAGAAGACCAATAGTTTGAACGTTCTCCGGGAAGAAACTTTCTTAAATAGTTTATTACTGCGTCTGGCAAACTTGGCTGATTTGCATTCAGAAAACGTCTGCGGAAATACGTAAAACTTGCTTTCAAGTGGACCCATTGTCGAGCGTTTCTACAAGATAGCCGTCTCGAGGACCTCTAGACGCTATCTTTAAACCATATGCACGCTTCTCTTGCTCTTCGAACTTCTTTATTGAACAATTCCCGTGCAAAATCATCGATCGGATTTATCAAAATAATTCATCGTTAATATCGACCTGTCTACGCTCTCTACCTCGAAGCTGTATCCTGTTAAAGAATTTTGTTATCGAGGCTGGTTATGCTCCGCTAACACATCCACGAAATAATGACCGTTCATCCGTCAAGTTGCGATAAGATACTTGGGACCGATTTTCCCTTCCTTCTGCATCCAATCCATGGCTCTTATCGATTTCTTATTACTTAGAGGCGTGCCCCTCCAACGACGACGAGATCGTTCCACGGATGCCTGGTGTCGTCTCGTGGGTGTCGTTACTCGCACGTTTCGCCCTCTTGCTAATCTCCGACCAAGACGATGTTTCCCGGTGTCAGCAAGTCCCGTCTGATCGTCTCTCGACTCTTTTTGACGAGAAAATCCGCGAAGAACGACGACCTACCCACCCTACGCGTCATCGAACATATCGGATTTCCGTCGACGCGACTCCTCTCTCTCTCTCTCTCTCTCTCTCTCTCTCTCTCTCTCTCTCTCTCTCTCTCTCTCTCTCTCTCTCTCTCTCTCTTAGTCGCTCGCTCTCTATTTTTTCACGATAAAGTCATCGATATTTTCCAGAGGAACGTATCGATCGGATATACGAACGTGAATACCCAACGCGATTCAGCTATTCAACGTGCATACGACGATCAAAGAGCGTGCTTTCAAACGATCCAATTATTCGCAGATTTTCTCCTTTGATCTAGTTGCTATCTTTTTTCCTATTTTTTTCTCGGCTCCACTTTTTTCAGGTCTCATTTACGATTTTGCCAGAGTGATTGGCTTTTGATTATTGCCCTTGTTGGACTGTGTTCCTGAAAGCTTGGGGGAGGGGGGGCTTCCAGAGACACGGGGTGGATTTCTCGGTTAAGTGGAGAAACTTCGATTTGCATATACTGAGAAGTATTTCGATAATAGAGCGAAGAAGTAGCGAAGTAATTAAGTATATAGCGTATGCTGAAGATCGTGGAAGAAATAAGACGATGGAGATTCTATGGTTAAGATAAGATGCATATAGAGATTAATTTGGATTGACTCGATCGATTTTCCTTGAAAATAAAATTTCTAATGTAGTTTTGCGGTTCTTGATTTTTATCTTTGCGTCACGAAATCTTCCTTATTTTTCAAATGTACCTAGATTAAATATATCCTCAAACAGTGATCAGTTTATAGTAAACGTTAGCTGTAAAGAATACGACGAATTTTAAATAAGTAAAATATCTTAAAAAATTACAACACAAATAATAATCCCGCGAACAGTTAAAGGAGACAAACGATGGGAAACGATAATAATAAATTTCGTTGTCTAAAAGTTTACTTTCTCTTTCTTGATTGATATCGTTGTACGATATGCGTTAAAGCCATCGAAAGCTTCGCTAGTTCTGAATAAATGATCGCGCTAAAAACATTTTGCCTATAAATAACAAATTGTTGCGAGGAAAGGAGCGCGAGAAAGGCGATGATTCCAGTGGGAGAGTTGAAACCTTTATAGACTCGAAGTAAAGTTCGTTGTAGTCAAGTGTAAGTAACCGAGGAAGACGACGCCTCTCGGTGGAAAACCATCAGGTGACCGATAAAAGATACCTTCGTGAACTTTCATCGAGGTCGAACTAAGTTTGAAACAAAGATATCGGTCAAATAAAAAGTACTTCCTCGTATATTTCTATTCGTTTAACTTATAAATTATATTTTCTCCTGCGCTGTTCTTAAAATACCATAAACAAAGAACTTCTTGCACTGCTATAGATTGTTGGCCAAGTACACAATTTCGATACATCGCAATTACAAAGTAACAAGTGATCAACGGTTTTACCAAAGCAATTTAATAATTGTGGCGCGTGTGGTTCATATTTTTCATAAGCTGAAGATACATTCCTTACGATAGAAAAACACGATTAGATCGTTAATGACTCGAAGAATTTAATTGGGTTAAGTTTATTTACTTCAACGAATTTTCAAATTAATCAGTAAAACGCGTAAAATTGACAGGTTAGAAATTTTTTATTTCACTACAAACATTCAAGTGCTTTCGATATTATTAATTTTATCTTTTGTTGAATCAGAAATATATTACCACGTGTATACTTATTCATTTCCATTACAATCCTTCAATCTTAATTACCTGAAATAACACATATAACTCGAGAGAGTATACCTAGGACAAATATAGGTAGATGTTATAATTGAAAAATGAAATTTATTCTTATTAACCGCGTCTGTTTTAAAGGAAATTAATTATACGAAATTCTAAACATTTTATCGCAGATCATATTGAAGATTTTATTAAGGCTCATTCCTAAGGGCACCTTTCACTTTTAACCTTTTCGTTTCGGCGGTCCAGTCCGCCGAAGTACTGTCACTGATGAACGGAAACGCGCGCCAGAAATACGCACAGAGTGCATGGTTGCTGTTTATACGTTTCCCTAAGTCTTAAATAACAATAATTCTTGTAAGAACCGTATATGAAATATCGTTTCACACTGTCAATCGATTTAATAGATTTTTTAGCACGAAACAGTATACGATCGTTTGGATGTTTTGATGTTGTTTTAACAATGAGTAACTTTAAGAAGTGATTAATCCAATATGTCAATAAAATCAACAGAAAATGTTCCGACTATAGATAGCATTTGTATATGCATCATTTGGATTGGTCGCCGCCTATATACGGCGCTCGAAGCAAAAGGGTTAATACAACTCTAATATTTGATGTAGATAATAAACTTTAAATTACGTGAACTTTGTCAGAAAATTGTTAATACATCAGCTTAGTTGCCTTGTCATATAAATTCTCAAATTAAATGATATTACATGCACATACATTCTCTATTTTTACGATTACTTAATCCGTTCAATTTTGATCTAAATATAGCAACTCTGGAATCAAACATACGATAAACATTTATTATCCAAGTTATCGTATAATTTACTTATAATTCTCAATGAGAATTGATTGTAAAATTCTGCCAAATAAAAAAAAAAAATATCCTAGCAACTATCCTAAGACCGTTGAATGGCGCGTAACATGCACAAATAGACCTAGCCTTAACATAGAAATTTTGCTTGTTTCGCGCGAGATCGCGAAATGAATTCTGAAGTGCACCGTGACGTGATCGTCGGATGAGAAATTCCCGGCCCGTATTCCGATAGTAGCTGGATGCTCTCGGAAAATACGAGCCGCTAAACGTAACGAGTGATCGTAACTGAGAGCAGAGTAACTAACCGAGGTGGCTGGAACGCGTCCGGAATTTATCGAGTCCACTCGATGGAGAATTAATCGACGACGCTGGCTGGTCGGTCGCCGGGCAATCTCGAAGAAACGCGAACGAACCAGAGGTACAAACGATCGGAAGTAATCCTCCTGAGGGAAGAGGGTAGGTGAGATTTCACGTCGAGAGGGACGATAGTCTTTTTCTAGTCGGCGAACGAACTTTTCGAACGGCCTCCCTGTTTCGCGACTTAATTGGAAAGTTTTAAATCGAGGCTGGGCTAATCAGCTGACGAGACTATACGCGCGGTTTTACGCCTGACACGCAATCAGCGCGGATTCCGCGGTCGAGGGTTCGTTCGTTGCCCGATTCCTGCCAGAGATTTGCGTAATCTCGACCTCTTCCGCTCTTTTCCCCTCTACTCCCATTTATTTTCTGTATTTTTTTCTTTTCCGGTTTATGCGCAGTCTTCATAATGAGTTTCGAAGGAAGGATCGTTAGTTTGTGCGAAACGAGAATACTCAGTGAACTAGAGAGAAATAATAATTGACGTTTTATTTCATTAAAAGCCTGTAGATAATTTAGTCTTCCTGTATGTTTTAAAGTTTCTGGAAAAATTTATTAAAAATGTATACTATTTTATCTGAAATATTTGAAACTTATATGAAAAAGATTCCTCCGTATAATATTACGTATATGAGATCACAATTGGTATTAAAGTAACGTAAATTCGGTGTACAAGCTAGATACGTCCTATCAGCGTGTCATTTTATCCTTGTTGGTGTTACAATGTTCCTGAAATATTGGCGTATTTCTTTTAAAAGAATACGATTTACCTGAAAGCCTCGTACTTCGTCCTTCGTAATTCCTTATAATTTTCACGACTATTATTCTGTTTAATCTTGAACACCGTTTTATGTGCAATAAAGCCAGCGTATTACCGTAAAATGTAGCAGTAACGTTATAGGGATTTCATCTATCTATCCATGTAACTATAACTGTCTACTATATTTCAATAATTAGATAATCTCATCGGGCGATCGTAAAACGATTTTATTTATTCGATCGACCGCCAATTAGCAAGGAATTGAACAAAATATACCTATCTGCCGCTCAATTTCTATTTAATGAGGAACAAATTGCTGAATAATGTTGTCTTATGCTGGCTAATTTCCAATCATCGAACAATTCAAAAGCATTCGTACGTATATAACGAGGAATGCATTGTCTCCGATGATTGTTCCAGTTTTATACTGTTACAAACGGTAACGTCACTCTGTACAAAATAGTTACACACCAAATTCCCATTTCCATATTATTATTAAACTACAATACTCCGTCCGAACAAAATAATTAATTCACCTCCTGCGTTTTATCCTAACGCGATTTAGTTCGTGTTTAACCCTCTGTCTTATCTTTACACCATTTCTTTTAAACATCTAACCAGGTCCTTAATTATGTTTCCAATGTATTTATATTAAAAGTTCCGCTCACGTCGACGGTATAACGCAACAACTTTAATTTTTCGAGGTGAAAAGGAACGAAACTGTGAGTCAATTAGGAGCAAAAATTGGACTGCCATCGGCGGTACTTCCGTATAATCCACGTTGCATAACTTTGGCTGTTTTAACCAGTTAACGGTCCTTTTCGTGAGAAACGACAATCGGAAATGACACGATCCCGGCTAACCAGAAGCTTCGCTACCACGCTCCGAACAAATAACGTTTCTCCGGCCCGGCGTGACAACGACCGAATTCCAACCCTCGCAACCCTTTCAACTCGCTCGGAACAAATATTAAATGATAGTTGCCCCTCGGTGCCGCGGGGCTCAACACTAATGGAAAATGTCTCGCTGAGAAAAGAATTTAATACCGTATCGGAATTGGCCAACTTTCCGACTTTCGAAAACTGGCTGTCAACTATCGGCGACGTACATTTGTTATGAGTTATGACAGACTGAGGGTAGCGACAGCACACACTGTCAACGAGGACGGTTTGCTTTTTGCATTTTTCGTGTCTGATTTACATATTTATACACACGCGTGAAAATCGAAGGACACACTCATTAGAAGAGTTAGAATAACCGCTAGATCTAGAATAATATAAATAGAATAGAATAGAACAGCGTTGTTTCAGGATGAGAAAAATATAAAATTATTTGTATACTACGTTTTTGTTCTTAATGATGTGTGTGTATGTCATTTTGTTTCGTGTAAGGACTATTAGATTGTAATGTTTTTTATAAGCTTCATACAAACGTGAAACCAAGTCTGTGAAATGTCGCGGTGTCTATGTCAACAGAACAAAATGGATCGTACGTAGTTCGACAAAATAATAGAAAATAAAAAACGTTATGCGTCTATTATTTCCTCATAAAACGAAAGAAACTTTTCGGACAACCTAATGCATCGATGTAAATTTCGATTTTCTCCAAATGTGGTCGATCAATTTTGTTCTAGCCATCAATCGGTATTAGAACTGGAGCTAGGATTAAATTTGAAGTTGGAGTATTTAAGTGATATTTGTATCTTATGTCTTACATGACAAATGTCACCGATGGTTTCTGTGATAAACGATAAAATATAAATTAAATTAAATAACATTCGAATTCTGATTGATTAACAATTACTAAGAAACTCCATGCAGATTCGATCTGAAGTACGTACTACATCTACCAAGCTTCGTACAATATTCTGAAAATGTGCATAGACAATGAGATCGCGCATAAAATACAGGCAAAGTCATTTACAAGAGCACAGTTTGCGGGGAAAATTATTAAAATACAAATCTGTTTCTCAATTTGGAAACGAAGACAAACAGAACAAATATTTAAAGCAACGTTTCTCGTTCCTCTTATGACCCCAGTTTGTACTCATCATTTGTACCCACGTATTTTCGTATCCCTTGTGTATTCAGAATAACATATGTTATATAGCTCACTTAATGATGAATCTACAGTCCCTAATTATTTAAGTAGGACCACATGCAAAAATTCGCTTCACTAGCTCTGATATGCCACGCATATATTATGTCAAATAAGTGGAAAATTATCTTTTATTGTTCAAGTTAGAGAAATACTATTATAAAAATACATATTATAAATATATTTTACAATGTGTACATATAAATGTAAGGTAACAAATATATATATTTTTTAAATATATATTTAAAGTAAAATATATATATGTCAGATTATCATTAAAGTTAGGGGCGTATAATGAATCTTCACGTTAATTGGCCATCGTTGTGACGTACTATAGATGATATTTACTGATACAAATGTGATTATTACAGAGTGTAACAAGTAATAACGGCGATTGGATGATCGAGATGTCGATGACAATGAATTTACTTTCGATAACGAATCCACGGTCAACGCGATGACGAATGCGATTTGATCCACGATTCTGGTATGACTCAACGTACAGTACAAGTAGAACTTGTCCGACTGAATCTCAGTCCAAGTGGAACTGCCTTTATATACTCCGCCCCGTACCTCTCTGTATCCCTCGGGTCAATCTTTGTTTTTAAGGAGAGTTATATAATTACTCTATTCCTCTGTTAAGTACACGTCCCTCCCGTGAACATGGCCACGTTCAGCGACCCTTTGAGCCCAGGCCCATTGTCAGAAATCTCGGGCACCCATACTCGGATTAGATCATAAACAACTATTTCTCAGTTTTATTATTTAAGTACAGCTATAATAAAAAGTCTGGACTAAAGTATTGGGGACCTTCCCAAACATTCCAAAAGAAAGGTGCCGATGTCCTTTCATCTCCGACATATATATAAAATGTAAAGTAAAAAATGTAAAGTACGCCGAGCAACGGATGATTTATAAAATATCTCAAGAAAATTTCAAGCGATCTAACTAAATTAGGAAACAAAGTTAGCGAAATCCAAGAAGTAACCGAAAGTCCTGAACATAGTAGAATCAACAATTCCGCTGTGGGCGTCACTCATCGCGCTATCTTCTGCCAAGTAAATCTGCCCAAACCACGTAGAAATGTCAGCAGCTGTTCCCAAACCTAAAAGTCATAATCCTACGGTCGCGTGTTCTGGGAAAGATGCTTGGCAAAGAGGTGTATTGTCTGCGTGGTTGCTTGCTGTTGTACCGAACGTCTCGGTTGCGGTGACAGTAGACCAATGTCTGCTCCGAGATAAATCGCGCGGGAATTGAAGCTCGAGATTCGTCTCGCGTCTGGCGGATAGTACGCGACCAGAAGCGCGACAACGAGAAAGAATGAAAGGAAGAAAGAGAGAAAGAAGGTAAGAAATAGAGAGAAAGTGTAAAAGTGCGGTGAAGAGGACGAAGTGCGCGCAAGAATAGAAGGGAATGGCTAGAGAGAAACGGATGAGAAACGATGGAAATGTACATAGGGTGTCTCGACAAAAGTCAAACGTTCGAATATTTCGTTGGTCTTTAATAGTGTTGAAAAATTTATACGATATGATTTTAATAAAAAAATGAATCTCACGATACCACCAAATTTCTCGAAATGAATTTTCTAACACAACTAAGCTTCCTAGAAATAGATTCTTTTCGTCAGGAATGAATTTTCACTAACAAATTTTTTAAGGAATTCATAAAACTAACAAACTTAATAAAATAACGGGAATTAGAAAATTTGTTTTCGCCTCTGTAGATATTTTGGGCAAAATCAATATTGTTTTTCTCATTAAATTTGATACATAATTGCATACGCCTATTTATACTTACTACATCATTTTAATATGATTATCTATGTATGGCATATATTTTTAGGCGCACAATACAGGCCAATGATTCAAGTGCAAAGTTCATTGGCGTTTCACGTATCGGTTTTTCTACTGCATGTGACGCGTATTAAAATGTATTCAAGCGTGGCCTTGAATATCGAAAGGCTACTGATCAAATTCCAATACAGTGCCAGGATACTGTATGAACTTTCTATTGCCTATGTCCATAAATGCTGAAAATAGCGTTCATCGAGGATACATTATCTAAAACGAGTACTTACGAACTGCGTTGTTTCTGAAATTATTACTGGCATAACAGTGAAAGCTCTAATTGGTCGATTCATCATGTCTTTCGGAACGTTATATTGCCGCCGTTAAATGTGTGTACCAAGTTACGTTTATGAACATATTACACGTGTTTGCAAAGACTAATTAAAGCTTAAGTTGCTTAATTTAAAATCTATAATATAATATAGTGGAATAAAAAGAAAATTTAATTGTCAAAAGAATAAACTGCTACTTGAAATTTAATCACCTTCGTAACATTCATAACCATCTCATAGATGTATTATAACTCTTCGCCTAAAAGCATTTTAAATTTGTATTTTAATCGGTATAAAATACAACAAGGAAACAAATTTATGACTTGCTGCATAAAATGTATCCGTGATATTGAAAAACCGAGAAATAAAGATACTCGTAGAGTATAATAATTCTAGGAACTAACCAGTTTGAATCGCATATAACGGTATAATAATCTCGAATAAATTGAAAGATAAAGATCGTCGTATTTAAGATTCTTGGGGAAATGTCAATCTAGAAAAAAAAGTAATTTTAATGAATAAACCATAAACGGTGGGGGTTCCTTCGAAATTTAACTTAAAAGCGGTTTACGCCTTAAGTATTTTCCAATAGAGTTAAAAATAAAGGAGATATCGAAGAACTCGAGTTATGGTGCAAGACACCCTATATAGGAAAAAAGGCGGGAAATACTCGTGGGAGCCCCACGGCAGATTTATACCGCTCCTGGCTGGTTGGCTGGCTGGCTGGCAAGTCTGTGCACCCTATATACATACTTCTACTCTACATCCACCCCTAGCCGCGGGGTAACCCCCTAACCAAAGGATCCTGCAGGATATTATACGATATGCACCGAAAGTTGATAGATGGCTATTACGTTCCGCTAAGACGAGCATGCTACGTTCTGCTGCTCTTTCTCCGTCTATCACCTCTTTTTTCCTTTCTTTCTCTCTTCCTTACCCTCGTGCCGATCCTTCGGCTGTATTCGAGCTCACGAATGTGATTTTTCGGTGGAAAGATTCCCTTGGCCCTCGTTCATCGTCTGACTCGTGCAAACGACTGAACCGTGTCTGTGACTTTTTACTCTTTACCGCCATATACCTCGCGAGATTTTTGAGTAGCAAAAACGATTCGAGAGAAATATTAACAGAGGGAGGATTTCTGACCGATCGACCGCTTTATTGTACGTACTCGATGGTAGAATTTTATTAAGTTTACCGAATGGTTTCGTATTCGATTCTAAGTTAAAGATTTATCTCAATTTTAGAGCGATTATAGTTTTCAATATAATGTATGTAAGAATAAATAATAATTGTTTTTTAGTTATATGTGGATATGTGTAGAATTTGATAATTAAGAATATGCAGAATAATCAATAGCCAGTTTAGTGAAATTGTTGGTGAAAGTTGATTTTGCACGTGGAACATTTTTCTCATGAAATCTTGTCTGATCAGTAAAATAGAAAAATAGAAAGAAACCATTGTGTTCTATTGTTCCGTAATATGATTCTTCTGATTGTCTATGATTCCTTGATATCTTTCTAGTGTTTCTGTACCGATTTATCAATAACGTTTATTATTATATTTTGTTGTATAGAATCTTCTAATGTTTGAACGAGACTCTAAAAGGTGAAATAGTTTCTCAACTAATATTTGTTACCTGCTTATAATGACTTTATTATGGGGAACTTCCTCAGAAAGCTAGAAAGGCAAAAAGGAAAAATAGAAAGATTCTAATAGATCTAATAGTTTTTAAAACTCTGTTGATGAAATAATTTTAACCTTCCTGAATTTATTCACGACTCCTGCAGATAAATCAAAGGTGATTAACCCTTCAAGCCGGGTTGACGGACACGCGTACGTCAGAGTAATCATGTTGGTTGTAGCGCGGTGATCCGACGTGCAAGCGTATGTTTTATAAGTTACATTGCTCCTTTTTCGTTTTATTTTTTTCGCAGTACATTACATGAATGGTATGTATCCTTATGTAAGTTCAGTAAATCATATTTATCAGACAATGTAACGTGTTACTGATAATTTTGTTATAGAAGATAGAACATAAACGGTAGTTTATTATTTCTACTTAAATGGCGTTACGAAAACCGCCAAGATTTTTATCACGCAGCGAGTTGCTATGCGATGTAAAAGATACTGATAGCAATATAATATAACAAACTTTTGTGGAAAATAATGCAAAAGAATATTGATTACGCATAGAATGAAACTTCCACATTTGTATTACATTGAATTTGAGCAGAATGACAAACCATTGTCACCTGCCAGAAAAATGGGAATGCGTTTCAATTGATTTCTCGCACAAAGGGACGAAAATGCTATTTTCTGGAAATTCAGGCGTACAAAGAGAATTTTGTACGGTTATCGATACACTTTTTTTGTTTTTTTATTTTGAAATAATAACATACAGCGATAGTTGAGGAGACTAGTAGATACGCACAACAGTTCTATAGAAAGTCATGTACTGAAAGCACAATCGCGTCTACGAAATAAGGAACCAATGACCATCTGGCAAATGTATTTATATCTGGCATTACTTTCGTTTACTGGAATTCTACGGAAATCTACGATCAAAAATTATTTTAACAGGGACAGCTTCATAGAAACGACAACATTTCCTCAAATCATGTCGCTAAATCGATTGCAATTGATTTCATATGTTTCTCGTTTAGGTGACGATAGAAGCCTTGAAATAGTAGCCTTCGTAAGCTATCTTTCGTTGAATGTGCCTTTGCAATTTGAAAATTACCGCAGCAATTTCGTCATATACAATTTTAAACAGGTTCCAATAAAAGTAAGGGAATTCCTGCAAATTAATTACCGCTTAACAAGTACATGCGAAATTACAGGCTTGAGGAATAAAGAATTACGATCGTCGAGAAAACTTTAATTTATCATGCGATATTAGGTTGCGGATGAAGATACAATGGATTAGTTTATGCTTCGAATGAAATTTTTTTTTTATAATTAAGCAGATTCAACAATATTTATTCATGTTATATATTCAATACTAACGCGTTCAACCTTTCACAAAAATCGGTATTCTTCAGACGAATTTGTATAATGCGAAATGCTGTTCGTGGGATCACGCAATAACGGAAAACGCATTATCGTAATACGTTTTGTTGGACGAGACGCGAGCAACGGAAATGAGGACTTATGTCCAGCCGCTGTCTTCCGTTCAGCATAATTTTTTCCCATGCCGCCGTGCTGCGGGGAAATTTGCTTTATAACGTACGTGCGCCACCGAAAGAGATAAAGTAGTATTCACCGGGTGGAAAAGTACGAGTCGAACTGGCTTTAGAATTAATTACAACTACACTCTGGAAGTTTATGCATTTACAAGAAATTTAGAGACACGAAAATGTATATCGTGGATAGAGCGCGCAGAAATATACGAAATATCCAAAATAAGGTTTTCGTTATAATATTTACAGGATAAGTTTTGATTTTGATTCCATTTCTCTAGATATATTTGTAAAGCTGTAAATTTTCGTAAATATTCGCAGTCTGCTTATAAGCAATAAAACGCACCGAATATTTTCTCCGTGTGGTTTCTTCTTTAAAATTGTTTACTGGATTAGATGAGAATTTCTGGTGAAAATGTAAAAAGTAATGCATAGACAGTAGGTAATTTAAGATGGTAATTTATAATCATTCAAAACTACACGATATAATAATTTGTATATGCAATTTTAACTTGCAGAATTGTTTCGTGCAGTCGTTCATTTATCATTTATACTTCTCGAAATTGCGATGGAATTGTATTTCGAAAGCTATTTAGAACAACACACAAGTTTGTTGTTTTCTTAGTATATTATATGCAAATCTCCAGGAAACGTGACGACAAATTGTATGTCACCCTGGTATTACATGAAAACGATGAGAAACAGATATTTGTTTTATCCTGTTGATACACTGGTCATTCAGAAAGAATTGGTGTTTCCAAAAATGTAAAGTTTTCAATTAGAAAATACGACGTTTGAATTATAAAAATAGGACAATTCGTTTCTATCTTCGTGCAATGTTGAAACGTTCGAAAGAAAAATATCGAACGCTATTAGCTCGTGTTACGTTAACTAAACGAAATCTTCGTTTAAGTTCGTCCCTTTTAATCTAAAATTTTTCGTGGCGAAATCTTTAGTAATCAAACTTTGAACATGTCTGACGCATAAGATTTAGCATCGCGCAAAATTGAACTAACTCCCAACGATTACCTGAGAGATTTAATAAAAGTAATTAAAATTACGAAAATTGCTTCATTTACAAACTACTACCTTACGTGTAACACACAGGATTAAAGCAAATTAGTCTCTGCGTTTACCTTGAATGAAAGGTATTACCTTAAATACCATTACCGATTATTAATTAATATTTGCCTATTGCAGTTCTTTAAAATTAAAAATATTCAAATTAACGAATATTCAGATAAACTCTAAAGTACAGCCCAGATTTTAACGATGAAATGAAAAATAAGAAGATAAGGAAATTGGAATTAAAGATTAATTATACAAAAAGCAATCGAATGATTCGAGTAACTGTAAAATAAAAACACATAAAATCTGTCATACCTTGATAATTTTAATATTTTAATATTTCGTATAAATTACAAACTTTGAACTACATGTGTTTATTAATAAAATTATCCATACTTGTCCTATTCAAATACTCTACGCGATGTAACAAAATATTTTTCACTGGCTTGTAAATGTAATATAAATATAACAGAATATCCTTCAGTAATTATCTCATTTTATCTCGACTTTCAATAAATATAACAATTCTTTCAAGACTTTCGAACGAAGAAATGCATTTCGCATTGGTGGACCCCAAGGAAATCGTTCGGGCGATGATTCAGCGAATGCAAACATTTAAATGGATCGCATCTCGACGATAGATATGGCAGGAGAGCAACATGGCTTACCGTGGGATTATAACAACGGGGTCTTGATCCGGGCGAACCAACTAGCATTAATACAATTAGCAGAGCTTTCCTAAGTACCGTAACGCGGTGCACGGTCGGCCTGACCCTTGGACTTGGCCCAAATATTCGCTACTTCGGGGCCAAACCACCGCTAACTGTCCACGAATTCTATTACCGAATCTCTGTTCCGATATGCCGCCCCTGTGCCTCGAATATTTCATCAAATTTGACATGCTAGTGGGTGACGAAAAGTAGGATGATCGTGAAACTGAGATAGGAGAGATGGAATTTGCATATGTAGGATAAAACAGGAACGACATATTTGAGAAAAATAAAAGTAAGGTGAGGTAGAAGAAGAGTGTAAATTATTATTCGATGAATCGATCTAATAAAATTCGTTATATGCAATATTTTCTTCTTTTGTTCGAATGGTATGAATTTAAATCTTATTGCGGTCCATGTCGTGTATGTGCAACATTGTAGCGTAACAGATTGTCACCTGACTAAACAGTATACGTTTGTTTTTGGTAAAATTGATGTGAAGTTTGGTAAATTGTCTTCGTTGTACAAAACCGTCAGAAAATATGCGTTTTTATTGTCGGTAATTAGCAACAAATTTTTGTCCAATAGATCGAACGATATTTGCTTCTAGAATAATTAATAGTTTCACATACGATGACAATTTATGAGATACGTAGGTTTCCAGTATTTTAATACTCGCATATATAATATCTCATAATGCAAAGCAATCTTGTCTGTATGCTTTTGATATACGAGTTACACGATTCATATATGCATAATATTAGAGTACCAACAGTTTCTATGATGCTAGAAATAAAATGAAAGCAATTTAACTCGTGAGAGTAGTAGCAACTGAAGTACATAAAACTATTTCGTTTTAATATCCACCTACCCTCAGAGAACCATACGACTACGTACTTATCTTTCGCTACACTGTATTATGCGATTAAAACAATAAATTACTAAAACACTTTCGAGAAAGGTAGTAAAACTATCCACCGCGCAGTACAAGCATATCTGTTATTATACACATGTATATATGTATATATAGAAAGTGAGAGATAACAAGTAAGTATACGATATTAAGTATGGAATATTTTCTTCAATTAAAACAAGGATATGTTTTTGCTTTTTATTAAAATATATAACATACTACGTATAAATATAAAATTTATCGATCAAAGCACTAGATGAACACTGACAAAATTGTTTTTCATTTCTAAATTTACTATTTTTCAAATAAATTTTTACAAATTTACTTACAAACTAAATTGACTGACAATGAGTTTAATTAAAGTCCTAAGAAAACGCAGGAGAGAAAAATAGGAAATGCAAATTCATTGCAAAAGGTATACCGAAGAACTCTCAACTCTATTTTAAACAAACAATTCATAAAACATACAGCATAAATCGACATTGCACGTTTATGTAAACCATACCGCAGATAAACAATGTACCACTAATTATAATCTGGATGGAAAGCTGAACCATTCAAACGGACATTTCATATCCTACAACTTACCATACACGCATACTATAATGGTTACACCGGTACGTTGCAAACAGATCTATTAGCGACGTAATTGAAATTTGGTGAAAGCGAATTATGAAAAGCCGTTAACGTTACAATTGGAACGCTAGTGTTCCTTTGCCGTTATAGGGACACACTTATAAGGGTTTCATCGATGACAAGACACCGATATCTTTGGTACCCAGGTGGCCATTCGTTTACGGTTTAGAACGAAGCCGATCAGCTTCAAAGGCAATTCCAACGCGGCTCGATTGGCCGACACCCCCGGGTTAGAGAGCATCAAACGATCCTGCGGATGGCCGGCCAGCTCGTTCGCGTTTCAAATCTACACGTTCCAGGACAAAGTGGACAATGAGTCTGTGTAGAATCGGCGGGGACGACGGCGTCGCCACGCTCCAAATCAATTTCGCACTAGGACGCTCAGCTTGGATATCGGCTGCCCCTACCATTTTATCATAGCCGAAAGATGATTGCTAGTTTAGTTTCAATCTCTTCTATCGATTTTAGAGTGCCTATTGTTTTTAATGGCTAAATTTGTCGCTAATTACTGATCTTATTAATCAAATTACTAATTGACTCAATCAACAGAAAATATAAATAACTCAATTAAAATTATGAAGATAGTTATGTGATAGGATAATAATAATTAGAATTAATTAATCGGTTAATTAATGAAGCCAAGGGTGAGATTGACATTGATTAATCAAAATCTGCGATTTGGTTTTTCGATATAGAAAATCTCTGTGACAGATTCTTATCTGATTGCGAATTCGTGTCTGCAATATTGTATACATATAGCAACTACGCGTTAATAGTGTAGTTAATAGTTACCTATCAAGTGATCAATGGACTATTTAAACCGTTTAACAAATTTTTAATTGGGAATCATGCGTGAGAATAAACTAGGAAAAAAGAAATTAACTTTTTACACTGAAAAATATAATTACTATATCCCTGAAAATTCATTTTCCTTAAAAGCAATCAATTTGTTAATTTCGCAAAAGTCATATCCCACAAGTAATTGCAAAGCGATTTGCTCTACCATTTAATCAAATTATTTACGGTTTCCTCTTAACATTCGATCAACCAATGAAACTCCATCCATCTAATTAAAAGTAATTACTTTATATAAAAGTTGTAGAATATTCGAAAACTGTAATTAAATATTTAAAAAAATGATACAACGCTATACGGAATATCTCTCGCCTCACGCGCCAATCTGTTGTGTGGCGTATCAATGCGTGTTATCAAAAGCATCAGCGATGTAATATCCACGTGGAAGCTTCCTGTTCACGATCGACGCGATAAGAAAGGACATGTAACCCCGTGTCGTACGTGCATGACTTCCAAAGACGAGAAATAGGGATGTCTCGATGAAGGAACGAGATTAGTATCTCCGCCGTGACATCGAAACGTTACTTCGTGGACCACACACTACCAACGATTTCCACCAGCGCCGAATTCAATAGCAAGCGTGATGCCGCGTTTCCGGCACGTACGAGTCTGAGTATTGTGTTGATCATTCGACATTTCTGATACGCCAGAGATATCGCGAACAAAATGACATCGATTCCTGATATTCCACAACGTGCTCTACTTTTCGATACTCGGCCTGTTATAGCCAAATAAATGTTTGCCAGTAAAACGTGCGAGTTTTTGGTGTTTTACTACGATTTTCTTGGAAATTGTGTTATTAAGATCTATCGAACAGTCTTTCTGCGAACTCAAAGGCAGTTTCTAAAGAAGTTGGATAATAATTCTTGTTTGAAAAGGAAAGAGAAGTTACGCGATTCGTAGCAACATAATTCTAGTTTGGTCATCGTATATAAGTTTCTGTTACATTCCCGTTCTTTAGCTATCAATCGAATTGTAAAGTTTAGAAACCAAGTTTCCTATTAGAGATATATGTCGACGATGGTAGAATTTTTCTAGCGAGGAACGAAGTGTCATATATTTAATGTTCGGACAAATATGCATAATTCTCTACTTCAAAGCCACTACTAACTTATTTGTGGTTAAAAGTCTCGTTTTCTTCTCTGTGATGTAGATTCTTTATAGCAAAAAGGTAGAGTAGTTTTCGATTTTTGCGTACAAATAAATGCAACATCGTTCATAAACGTATTTCAACAGACTATAATTTTCTGATTGTTTCTTTTTGTCAAAAGTAATTGATTTTTATACGATGAATGTACGAATATGGTTGTTTTTCTATTTTGTTGATGGGTAAAAAAGAAAGCCTTGGATCAGTATGACTTTTAAATACGAAATTATCGACAAACATTATCCATCAATTTGACCGATATATGAAGTTCATACTTACTAAGACGAGACAGTTTGTAAGCATCTGCGGTATTAATTACGTCTACGAAAGCTTGCAACTCAAACTTCCGAGTCGTGGTATTCTGGTTATGGTTGAACATCGCAAATTTGAAGGCTGACTGAACTTCGTCGGTGCCTTGCTCGAAGATTGCACCTGCAATTAGAAAACATATATATCGATTACTTTAGTTACTTTATTAACTAACCACACAATTAATGTAAATATATAATATTTATAAAAGAATGCATGCACGTACTTGATGTTACTCTGTAACCATTTAAAAAAGTACAAAATAATTTTCTTAAGAATATAATACACATATCATATACGCTCATCGCAACACAAAATGTGGCGTATTTTAATGAAATTGTAATAAAATTTGTAAATAAAATTTCTCTACATGTTGTCTCTTAATGATTTGTCTTATAGGATTATATCGTATTCTAAGTATTATTAGGTTGTCTGAAAAGTTTCACAATAACAGATGAACAACAATTTCTGTTTTACATTATTTTATTGAATTACGTATGATCCACTTCGTTATATTTCTATTATTATGTTCGTGCATAATTCAATAATCTAATATAAAACAAAGAACATTGTGCGTCTATTATTTCCTTATAAAACGAAAGAAACTTTTCGGACAACGTAATATTTCAACAGGTCGAGAATTTCTATAGATTAACCAATACATTCGTGTTTGATAAGCTGAACTGAGAATTTATAGGAGAAAAGAACGATATAACGAAGAATTGTAGGATTTCCAATGCGTATTTTTTATTCGTTTATCGAAGAAAAATTTCTACTAAATCCTGCTAACAAAACCGAAATCTATACAATTAATTATCGTCGTCAATTTTCTTACAAGAATCGTTATTAATATTCAAACATAAATATCCGACAATGACGTTATAAATAAATTTACATTTAGTAAAAAGTAACGTAACAAAATATTCCACTAAAAAAACTACCACTAATTTCGCGCCTACGAATAAAGTGAAAATGTTTAGAAAAGGTGCGGTATCATCTTTTAGGTTCACAGAAAATTTGATTATCCAGTTTATTGATGAAATACGGTATAATAATCCGACAGTGGTAACCTGTATCGGATATATGATAGCATAGAATTTCGTTTGCTAGTGGCTAACATATGGTACAGTGGTAGGAGCCAACGTCTGTTCAGCCACTGCTGGTCCACGACCCTCGTGTAATTACGTCGATCCATTCGCCGTTAATAGTCGGTAATACGTACCGATATTAATGCTACCGCCTGTCCAACGGTTTACCCTAAACTATCTATACAATCGATATTCCCTTCAATCACTGATTACAATATCTCTTAATAAGATAATAGATAAGTTTAATGATTTCACTTAAGTAGGTATAGTGAAGCAAATTTATTCGAGTGATCTATGTTTCGATATTTTAAAATTCAGTCTTGAACTTTTCACGGAATAATCAAACTAGTTGTATGTTATGAGACGCCATTCATCTTAAGCTTAGAAAGAATAATATCAAAAACGTGAGAATGATATGAATAAGCCTGGATGTGTAGCGTTATTTGAGTGAACGAGAAAGTATGCCAGAATTAATAAAATAAAAAAAAAAGGTAAAGTAATATACACACGCTACTGAATCATGATAATTGTAACTGAGAATACTAACATTAATCGCATCAACTTGTTACTTTTCGATGAGTAGAAGTTATACGCTCGTAAAAAAATTATGACTGTCACGCTGTCGACGTATATACTCGATATATTTCACTCTTTATATCACGCCACTAATAACAAGCCGAATAGTTTATTTTCAAATGTAAATCGCATAAAAATTGTTCACAACCGAACTACTTTTAACTTGGCTCAAATATCCTGCTGACTGAAGGAACTCTATCTTATCCAACTCTCTCGTCTATCTTTATTTTCGAATTTCTTCGATCAATTTAAAACGCTACAGTTTGCTTAAAAGATAAAAAATGCAGATTTCTCAACGAGCATCGCGTCCCGATTATCATGGGTCGATGATATCCGGTCGTTTCAGTTGGCAAACATCGAGCTTCCAAGCGATTTGTCACGACAGGCATTGATTTTTCGGTAAACAAAAGTTAAACAAGTTCGGCGCACGTTCCCCTAGTATTTTTTCTGCTCTCTTATTTTTTCGATACCGTATACGGTTAAACGAACGTTATGTTCATCAAAGGCGGCTCCATATAGCCCGGCAGAATATTCTTTCCAACTTTTAGACAGAGAAAAAGAGTTTGGACAAATTTTGCCAAACCAAAGAAACGCAGCGTGTGTGTTTTTCCCAGCTTGGTGAACAAACATAAGCAACGAGACGTTACATTGGAATGATTTTCTTTACGACTTTCAAAGTCGCCACGCTGAATTTGACTTTCTTCCGAGTGCTTCTCCTCTCCATCGCGAAATGAGAGAACTTCTCGCATGCTCTCTCCCTATGCCATCGTGCACGCCGTAACCTTACGTAATATCGTTTCACGGATTTTTCTTATTTCGCCTCTCTCGCGTTTCTTTCGCGCCGCGGCGCGCCTCCGCTACCAACGCTATTTCTACTTTACGCAATTTCTTCTTGTCGTTGCAAATCCGGCGAATCCTTAAAGAATCGCGTATCACCGTGAAACGAATCTCACGAGCTCCATTAAATCAGCCAACAAATGTTGTTCTACGCCGAGGGAATACTCGAAGCACCGAATATTCGAAAATTCTATTCCTTTCTCGTATACCTGACAAATATCTTTATTTATTTCGTTCGAAGTTTCTATTTACTATAGCAGCGCAAAAATTAAGGAGCTACGCTGCGTACGTAGTAGAACACTTACTGACGTTTAATCGAATGCTTTTATCTTTCACTATATATTTTATTTATCATGATAAATAATTTTCTAATTATTATTTATTTATTTAAATTTCTTATAATTCTGTTATTTCGTTTTTGTATTATACGTGTCTCGTGGTACAAGATATCAATTAAGATAAAATTTACTTGATTCTTCCAATGAATGCAGAAAATAGGTATCTTGATGCTTGTGTCAGTGTACGTGGTCCATTGTAAACTAAGAGCTTGAATTACTCGAATCTCATTTCTATTACGATATAAGACATTGTGTATTATCAAAAGTTTCAAATTTTCAAAATACTTAAACTTATTTAATAGAAATGCTATTTTACACATACGTTACATTATACCTTTTCATATATCGAGACGAAATTTTTATAAATGTTAGACGATGCTTTGATACTTCTTTACAACACGGTATTTAGTATAGCGGATGCTTCTTGACGAGACGAGAGTCCGCGTGATGTATCTGATCGATAGATTTCAGGAGAGAAGCCAGACGTCGAGATGTTTGAACCTAGATATACATATGCCTGAAGTTTGAGAAGGTCAGGGTAGCTATGATTTCGGTAATTTATGGCTTTATGATAAATTGGCATATTGGAACATTCAGTGAGTTATCTCTACTTCCTATCTTATGCTATCTGATTTTCCCTCCTGAAAACTAAACTTATAAATGACTGATGCATTTCATCCTACATGGCTTGGTCTTTCTATGGGAATAAAGCATTTCTTTCTTTTTCTTTCTTTTTAATATTTCACATTTCATATATTTTAAATACGACATTGACATTAAATAGAGATAAAAATCTTCAAATAGAAATGTGATAATTTCTTCCAGAATTCTGCTCCTATTTTTCGATATTTCTTAAAAAAAAAAAATCATCGTCCAATTTTCTGAACTAATTATCGCAGCAATCAGGGTCAAGCTTTTCAACTCTTGCAGAAACGTTATTTTCAGTCAGGTACATCGAAGGTTACTGGAACTCCTGTTCTCAAACTAAACAAGCATTATGTGGTGTTCTAATTGAGCAGTCAAGCGAGATGACACGAAAAAACCAACAACATATCGATTTTTCTAAAATCTAGCGTAGCAAATTGTTTCAAATCAACATAGAAACAAGGTCGATTATACTTTCAACAGGTGTTCGCAACAATCTCCGCGTTGTTTTTGTTCTTAGCGGCGAAAGAACTTGAATATTTCGTGGCAATGTGTAAATCGTAAGAACAAGGTTGCGAAGAAAGCGTTCCTTACTTTCTTTGTGCGAAGGTACGCAGGCGAACAGAATGAAAGAACTTCTTGCTTGCTCGTCCGTCTTTTCTACTTGCGATATCAACGCGACACGCTTCTCTCTGTTCTCTTATCGGAGCACCGCTGTTTCTGCCTTTTCAGATACGCCGCTTCGGGGAACTTCGTAAAACCATATCAGAAGAAACGAGATTATTATTCAGCCGGAGGTTACCAAACGTAGCCGATCGAAAGATAACGCGAATGCATCTCTATCATTTATATGTAATGTACAACAATCTTGCAATTTTGTTAAAATTAGGTTTTCTAGAAAATTAGAGACTTAATTTTATATTAACAGAGAGAAAACTAGAGACGTGATTTTAAGAAATATTTATTACAACATCTATCTTCTTAATTTTTATAATAACTAAAGAAAAAATATTATGCTTATTACTGTTCCTAAATAATATCTTAAATTGCTTGTTTTCCAATGACTAACATTTTTACACGGTATCATGTTTAATTAATTAAATTATTTTTCTGTATCCAGTGTCAGTGACAATTTAATTTTTTTATTAAGTTTCCCATATTTTATCAATCGGTACGTTGCCTGCAATTTTCTTTTGAGTTTGATTCTCTACAAAATTGTAAAACATAATTCGAGAAATATTTATCACAGGATTTCAATCTTTTAAGTGTTTTAATAATCAAAGAAAGAATTTTCTTCCGTTATTGTTCCTCAATTATACTTTAACTAGAGTATCTCTCAATAACAAATTTTCTTATCAACATTTCACTTTTTTAATCAGATTATTTTTATATAATAATTGGTATTTTCACACAGTCATTTTATTTTTAATTAATTTGATCGTAATTCAATGCTTAGAGTTTTCGTATGGCAATTTTATCTGTGTATTATGACTCCCATACTCCATCAACAGATTCATTGTTTGTAATACGATATCAAATAGTTAATAACTATTTATTTATGGTTAAAGATTACTGAAAGATTAATGAAAAAAGAGTGATAGATTACAAAGTTAGAAAGTAGAAAGTTTTGCAAGTAGATAGTAACACACGTGTATGCGAACGATGAAATTTATACAAGCAGAGGCGTAAACATTGTTCAATATCTAAGACGTTGGTGCTTGTTCGTGAAACAAGATTCTAATAGTGTAATTGCCAAAAGTTTGATGAACTGCGACCATAAAGTTGCGCACAGGCAATCAACCATTCATGATCTAATGTGTTTCAGATTTTGTCAATGTGAGAAGCTGTGGCAACTCTTGTTCGATCACTATCGTCAAATAATAGTAAACAGAGCTCATCAAATATTTTTCATCGTTTGTTTTTTAAACTATTACGAATGTCAAAAAATTATGTTACATGTATCCACCGGTTACAGGAGACTTCGAATGGATTACACTTTAATATTGAAAATGAAATCAAAACCTTTATTGGTTTTCATTCTAGATCCGTTCATGTATGATTGATACGCGATAACATATCGGATTTGCCAATTTATTTTATGAAATCCAAGAACAATAGAAGAAGTTATGATAAATATTAGTATCTCGAATAACCGTAAAAATTGATTTCTCTTTCCATACACACAGCCACTGAAAAATTTTAAGCTCATTATTATTATATATAAGCTTCGAAAATGGAGAATGTTAAGTAATCGTTAAAATGTATAAAGAAATATGTTTGAACGTGAAACTTTGCACGACAAAGAATCTAGTTAATGTATTAACAAGTTTATTGAAAAATCCATGTAATTCAAAGTTCACGGTCTACGTAAAAAATTAATGTTCTATTAAAAGTAAGAGATATCGTGAGATATTTTAGAAGCAGTGTACGTTGCCGTAAAAACCAAATCAGAATTGCAAGCTGCAAGCATAAAAATACGAAGAATTAAAAATTCGAATCACAGAGGTTAAGACCGAAGGTTTCCAGTGCGCTTAACTTAAGCCCGAGTTCACCCTCTCCAACTTTACCCTTTCAATCCTCCTTAAAGTAACCATACCCTAAAGTAACCCCTTCAACTCCTCTTCTATTCATCCCTCGTATAATAACATTTCCCACATCATATTCACCTTCGACTTATCCTAAATCAAACACAGGCGAATCCAAGATAAAGCAATCGAGCCAACGATCAACCCCCTTAATAACGACCAACCCTGTAAATTCGAAACGTTCGAAATGGACGAATATCCATCTTGACAGATTCGCGAGTTTATAGATGGCCGTTCGCTGAAAATTTCTAGAAACTAATAGGTGAAAAGTATGTATCGAGTACAATAGCACCTTTAAATACCAATCTGGGTGGCCGTGTTTATCTCAGGGAGCGTTGACAGGTGGGGCGCCGCCGCGCGTCTATTGATTGGTGCCCAGCCTCCCCACCATGCACTCACACTCACATCGATTCCCCTTTTCTCCCCTGTCGAGCCACCCTGTTCTTTCAACCTTCTTCAACCTTCTTCCTTCCACGCTTCCCAATTTTCCAGCCGCGTGTCATTCCTTTTCTCCTTTTCCTCTTCGCGCGTCCTTCATATTTTTCTTTCGGCCGCGAACCTCGTTTTTCGGCGTTGCACCTCTCGCCGACATCGGTATTCGCCTGGAACCGCCGCTTTTACGCTTCTTGCACCCCCCAGTCTCTGTCTGTCTTTCTCTTCCTCGTACTCGCTTCGTTTCCAAACGTCGTTCCTCTCCTATCCACCGACGTCGAACGACCAATTTTTTCGCTCATTTGTTACAAGTTCCAAGTATTCCGGTATATTCAGAATTTCTCCTTCAGACAGTCAGACACATTGTCAGTTTCGAGCTTTTCCTTCCACGAACATTTGCAAGTTTGATCTTGTCTCTGTTCTCTCTTTGCTCTCCACCTCTTTTTCCCTTCGTACACGCGCTTAATCGTTTGTTCGCCCTGTAATTTATTTTAGCTCCCCTTTTTGTCCGCGTTCTTCCGTCGCGTTCTTACAAATCGTCCTTGGTCGTTGCTTTGTCCTAGACCATTCCGACCGAATCAACCGACCTTCCCTATCCACCTGGAATTCGTAAAATTCGACGAACCCCTCGCGTGTCCCTTTCTTTCTCGCTCGTCTCTTGATTTCGTTAGCGTCGACGTTCGTTTGCTCCTCTCTTTGTATTAGCTTTTTGCGCCTTGAAACCTTTCTAGCACGCCGCAATGTCGACGATCAATGTCGATTTTCGACGTTGAGAAGTGTTTAACGATGTTGGACAATCAATGATCGTCGCAAAAAGCATAATGTCAATGGAGCAATAACAGTAACGGTATCATGGTACTTGATATCATACAAATTTTAAGTCAGTCACGTTTATGTTATGAGATTTCTGTTTATATTGTAAATTTTTCATTGATTTTTATCTATATTGCAAATAGAAGTAACGTTTGTTCCATGTAAATACGTCTGTCAATGACGAGCAAATAATTTCGTTACATGACTTTATTTAATACTATTTATATTGCTGAATATTCTTTGGGATGGTAATTGCTGGCGGATGATGATGGTCACTGTTTGGTCATAAATGATGGAATCAATATATTTAATTGAAATCAGAAATGAAGGGAAAACGATATTATTTTGAAAAACATCCCATGAAAATTCGGGTCTGTCTGAGTTAATTCGAATATGTTTCACGTTCACGTCATGAAAGTATTACCAGTAGAAACTTTCCAATCACTCTTCTAATTGTATCTATGTACAAATTCCTGTCAATGTTATTATTAGAAGATTTTATATTTGAAGCTAATGCTACGAATAAAATTGCTAATTTTCTTTACTTTGATAGACGGACCTTTGATCGAAGAATTTACTCAAATTTTACTAAATTCTCCGAATTTATTTTCATTTAATGATTCCAAACTTTTCATTTATATAGTATTTACATATTTAATAGCCTCTGTCGATGAAACATTCAGAGAAACACAATAGCGAAGCACTGTATTTCCCACTGTTCTCTCTGTTCTTAGTCAGAGTCACCTGCGCGAGTCTATTTCAAAGAAACATACCTAATACCATAAACCTAATACCATAAACATACCAAATTAAATTCGATCTAATCGCATAACTAAATTAAATCGAACCATCTGAAAGAAAAATGGCGAAACGACGATCAATCGACGATGTGCTTAACAACGAGAATTTCGAATACGAACGTCTGCACCGATGTGGTATTCATGCCACAAGCTAGCGAACGTTTCAGCTAGCGATTACAAAGGGACAGCGTGACTTTCGATACAAAACACGTAACGTTTAAGTAATCTAGGAACCGATGGGGATTCAGCTGAATCGACGTCGTTGAAGGAAAAGGGAGGCCACGGCTGAAGGTTTGATCGGCGAAGCTTGAAATTATCGGTGCTGGAGAGAGCGAAATGGAGGAAATTTCGAATAATAGCCGTTACAAGCTGAACGACGCCGAACCGATCGACAATGTCGTTATGTTTCGGTTACTGCGATTCGCTTCAGCGTTTTCCATTAACTTTATTCGTTATCTTTTATTATGGTGTCCGCACAGGCGTCGATCGCGTCGATATGGAGTTTATGGCGGTGTGTTCGCGAGCACGCGAAGCGTGTTCGCAAACGAGTATACACAGAATTTCTCGTTAAACATGAAAGTACGAGCACGAGCGGCGAATATAGTGTCCAAATAGTGTTCACCCCGGTGGAAAATTTCCCTGGGATTTCAACGGTACGTAGAAATTACGCGGAATGTTTAAATAAAACGCAATACGTTGCGTCGAATAGAAACAGTTTCAGGGAAGTGGTTTAATATTCGACGCGATAGTGGAAATTAGTGGTCGTTTCATGCAGCGAAATTCGTTCGTCTCGCCGGGCAATACGTCAGGCTTTTGATTCGCTGTGTTTCGTGCGCCGAATTCCGTATCTCGGACCTTGCTAAATGTTACAAAGCTACCGCATTCCGAAAAAAAAAAAAGAAAAAAAACGGATAGAACTTTGGTCAATTTTACGTAACAGATATTTATCGATTAGAGAAATTTTTCGCCGTATATTTTACGATGAAACTCGCGTAACTGTTATACGACGTTTTCATAATTTTTTTTAGAATGTAGTACCGGCATTTAGAAAAGCAGATGTTTGTGTTTAATTTAGTAGAGTAGATTTTTGACAAAGTGGAGCGCGACAGGATACGGAGTTGCAGCTGATCGATAGCTTTTGCGAGAGGATCGGAAGTCAGGATGTTGGGCGCATCTGGATATAGGTACACGTACATGACTAGAGCTACGGAAATTTGAACGAAGAGATTACAGATATGTTTTCTCAGGTATTATGTTTTGTAAGGTATTACAGAATTCCACAATCCCTTGATTTATGGAATATTTACAAATTTCGCTATAAGTACTACTCTGAAATATTTAGAATGCCCGATCAGATACCGCGCTATTATTCTCCATTTTCGTTTTATTCTCTTTTATAGAAAACCATGTTTTGCTATATGTAGTCGATAGAAAGCAGGATTAAACATCCTGTATACAGCCAAAAAATATATAACTCTAAAATATATAAACTACGGCGATAGGTAAATGTTTCGATATTAATTACAAAAATATCCGATATAAAATATAGATTTCTATTTTAAAATATGATTATGACTTTCCTATAGATTCGAGAAACTTGTGACATTTTCGAGCTCGTACGAACATAAAGAATATAATAATACATTTTTGTTTATGTACATCGGATACTGTAACAAATATTTCCATACATTTCTGTATCAATAAATTTCCCACAAATATATACAACATTCCTCTGAAACATTTTCCTTCTCCCGTGTGTCCAAACACAACTGTGCATATTTTTCAAGGTAGTTAAACGCACACACCATGTATAATTTCATCGTAAATATCCTAAACGACTTAAAAATTCTCCGAACATTTCTCCACTTCGTTTAACGAGTGTCAAGGGAATAAACTACCGCGCGTTCAGCACGTCACACAATTCTATGTCTATCGCGTTTGCGATAATCGATTCGTCAGGGGAATCGAAGGACACCAGAGAGAGCCAGAGATTCATAAGGTTAACGGCGCAATCTCTTTTGCCCGACACCCTGGCTAATCAGCGAGTCGGTTCCATGACAAATCCAATCCGAGGACAATGACCTAACGAGCAAACTCGATTTAAATCCGTGCTCAATATCGTTCGAGAAGTCTACTGACTGGCGGCCGCACCAAGACTATCCGCGAGACGTCTTGTCGCCCGTTGGATCCGATATTGTATCCCTTAAGACGTTCCAAGGATTTAAATTAAGTTCTTGCCCGCAGATATTGAATCTACTTTATGTTAATACCGGGTGATCCTCGCCACCCTCGAAAGCCACCAGGAGAAACTCGAAGACGAACGGCTGAATAATTTTCGAAAGCTTTTTCCTTGGAAGAAAACTGGCGAAGAAGAGGAAGAGGAAGAAGAAGAAGAGGAAGATCCGAGCCGCTGATCCGTTTCTTCGAAAATCAACTGACACTGGCTTGTCCTTTCGTTTGCCACGAGCTTTTTCCTTGGTTATAATTCAATTAAACGATTTAATGAACGGTTTCGTCGCAGTCTCTCGACTGTTTCGATTTATTTGATAGGATCGGGGAAATGTTTAGAAAGTGGATGAACGAGATTTTGTTTGCGAAAGGCAGATTCTTATTAGATGGAATTCTAAAGCGAGTGGAACGCAAGAATTTTATTTACATTTACGATATGTGAAACTCTTCGATTTACAAGACTTGATATAACCAAATTGTTCATTTATAAGGGCAACTCTGTTTGACTATTTATAAAATTGAGTATTATAGAGTACTTTCTTTCTTCAAAAGTTTGATTACTTGTCAGTGTAAACAGGTCTTAATTAATGTTCAGATTAAAATTCATATATAGAAGATTCTCCAATATTGTTCATTCTGTAATTATCGGTAAGAATTCCAAATCTTTGTACTCTTTCATAAATAACGCAGCTCTCTATGAAACGTATATTAAAGAAACGTAAATATTTCTCAACGATATATTTTCTCTTATTTTCTAGAATTTTTATCGTATCTTTTTTAAATTATTGATTCTCTTCATACAAATATTCTATCGTAACATTCATTGGTCCTGAAACGAAGAAACTATCACTTTTATATTTAATTTCGTTTCAATAACGAATATTTAATTTCGAAACTAATACGCAACCTATCCCTGCCGCATCGCCATTCTCCGAGAGAATCAGCGTTTCGTACGCAAATTGATCCATCTCGAACTTTCGAGTTTCACATTCTCTAACATACAGGCGACTTCAATCACGCACAATATATTGCTTAATCTCGACTTCGTCGCGTTTACGAGCGGGCATTTATACTTCCCTGCAATTTAGGGTAATACCAAGCAATTCCTCGTCCGTCTACCAGCAACCAGTCGTTCAACTTCTCTTGTTGCTCGACAAATTATCGCGCGAAGGCGCCGTTCAATCACTATATCGTATCAAGATAAGTCTACCTACCCTTTATCGAATAATTAGATAACAGGCTTCACGCACGCAAAGTTGCAGCTCAACTTTTCCTTTACTTTCCTTGAAATCACTGCCAATTCGCCCCTAATTACCATATGGACGGGTCGCTGGTAATTTTGTCGAGACATAACTTTCGTAAACTATCAGGCTAGCACAGTCATGTTGGCATATTATGGAATAACAAGTTGCGGTGTATTACGGTACGTGAAATGCTTGCGCATAGAGCTACTGTTACTGTTAACTTTAAACAACAAAACTTCATCCACTTGCAAAACTTTCGTTTCGTTTTTCAGCGAATAGTTCACGAAGTTATTAAGAAACTTTTTAGGTACGAGAGGCAAATTGATGTTTTACAAATTGATGACTCAACACGGTGTCTTCCGATTGGATTTCTATTATGTATAATGTGTACAAGGTGAATTACCGAAGAGTAGACTATACAAATTTTAGCCGAATTTTTCGTGACTTTCAATCCAGACGTAACGTACGTTCCAATAGAATCACGTGCTCGATAAAACTTAAGAAACGTTTAAGTAAGATAGCAAAGGAAAGACTTTACGATGTAAAATTGTTCATTTATAAATCTCCTGAATTCATAGTGGTATAATGGTATTCGTATCCCGGTAAATCGTAATTAACTTCTGCTATTCTTATTTCAATTTCAACAATTTGTGCCACGTTAAATAGAAACTTTACACATAATTTGGTAATCGACTAATTTCAAGATATAATCGCTAGATCATAGATATTTATATATTCGTGAAGAACTTAAAGATGTAAGAATTCACTGAATGTACATAAAATGTTAAAAAATATGTAAATTGTTGTATACTATACTGTATACTATATTCATATATTCTACAATACACAAATATGTAGAATGGATTTAAATCTTCTCTCTCCCCTCTCTCTCTCTCTCTCTTTCTGTTTCCCTCGTTATAATATTTAGCAGATTAAAGAAATCTCTACTTAGGTTCCATTTCTTTGGTTGAATTTATGAAAACACGAATTCCTTCCTGCACCATGATTTCGTTGCTCTAAAATACTGAATTTAACTGTAATTAAATTAAAAATAAACGGATTTTTCGTATTAAGCGTGACTTTAACTTCCATCTTCTTAAAAACGAAGAAAGATCGGGCGAAAAGATTTCTCGGTCAAGAAGCGTGGTTTTCTCTTGACTAAAGCAAAGCGGGTCATCATGGAGCGTTAAGCGCACGCAAGTCAAAGTGGCGAACGTAACACGCGAGGAATTATCTTTCGGCAAAGGAGATTAAACATCGTAATCTGGGGAAGAAAGTCCTCGCTAAGTAAGAGGCGACCAAGCAGGAACATTCTTAATCATGTAAACGGCAGGTTGCCTTAAAAGCTCTTTCGAATAATGGCAATGGTTCCAGTGGACGGAAGATCCTGTCTTTTCTCTCTTTTGTTCAAAGATTTACGAGTGGACAGGGGAACTCGAACGAGTAGAGACTCCGTTAAAAGTGCTCGATTCGATTCTTGCTATAACGTCCCTTCTGTTTCTTTCTATATTGTCCCTGAATCTTCTGGCTGGACGTTTCTCGCTTCAACGACGTTCCGCCACCAGGAATTAGTCCAACTTCCATGTTAACGCATTTCACGTCGCATTTACCACCTACGAAACTCGCTTTTAACAAAATATCCTGGTAGCTAAAATTCTTATGGCTCAGCTGAAAATTAGGTTTCCGAAGAATTGCTATTATAGAATCAATCAAAAGAGAACCGAAAATTATGGCACGGAACTTGGACGTGTAATGCGCAAGGGTAATATTTTTATTCGTAAAATTAAGTGAGGTGTATCATTTACAAATGTCGCATATATTTCACTATATAGATATTTGGGATTGTAAAATTTTTGTATTAGGTGACTGGTTATAGCGAGTATTTGTATTTGTATCTAGTACAAAAAATATTCGCAAGAATATTATCACGGTAATATTACAGTGTCTGATAATGATATGAAAAAAGACGAATTAGAAATGTAAATTGAGTTTTATGAACATATTTGTTATTCACTGGGTCTCTTTTTCTAATTATCGTCTAGTTGTTATTTATATATTTTTTTCTTTTTGCTTTCCTTTTGTTCGTTCCCATCGATATCTTCTCTGCGAAGAAATAAATATTGTAATTATATGGCGTTGGGAAACTTGTCAGTTCTCAGACAAATTTCACATTCCACAGTTTGCCACTTAATCTCGATTCGAAAAGGGTCATGAATTTTGAATAAAATATTCCGCGAAAGGCGTTGACTCTAAAGTATTCTCGACGCTCTGATTTTTACACATATCGAAGTAGAGAAATTGCACACTGTATGTTTCGCAATTATTCGAACAACTTCTTCGGTCGATTAGATAATTTTTACATGAAATACGCACTTACAACTCTAACCAATGTATTAGGTCGTCCGAAAAGTTTCTTTCGTTTTATAAGGAAAATAAACATTTTCCGTTTTATATTATTTTATCGAATTACGTATGATCCATTTTGTTCTATCGAAATAAAGATCACAACGTTCGACAGATTAGGTTCCACGTTTGTATAAATATGCATCGTTGTAAAAGACGTATCTGTAAAAGAAAGACACTTTTCGGACAACCTAATACGATATAAACGATATTAATCGTTTCAATTTATCACATGATTCCATATGAAAGCCAATTACCATACAATTTTATAATAAAAACGAAGTAAATCTATATTCTTTTTCATATTAAGAACTGTGGTGTAAAACGTATCGCGAGACGTAACGTAAATTCACGTGGAGAACAGAGACGAAATCAAGCATCGATATATCGAAAGATAAATCCGAGAAACGAATCGTAACGTCAAATCGTAATATCACGTCGATTTTTCTCTCACCCTAAGTCCCCGTAAACATCGTTTGAAGAACGAACGAGCCACGAAAAGAAAATAAAAAAAAAAAAAAAAAAAAAACGGATAACTTCGATCGAATTGTATTAGGTCGAAGCGTGTCTACGGTAAGGCAACGATCAGAATTTATATTCCAGAGTAGTAGGTGGTTTGACGACGATCCATCTATTCCCGGTAGACAGTTGACCGGAAAGCTATGAGTTCGGAACAGGTCGTCTACAAGTTCGATCAAGAATCAGTGGTGGTGGCTCTCATGAGCGTGCTCGTCGAGACTGATGTACCCTATCAAACTGTTTGATATACTGCCTCGTTGTAGAACTCTATTGGCGTGCTCGAACAAGTCATAAATTTTCTTGAACTGGCTGAACGCACGATTGAAGTGCACGTTGCTTGTATTTTTCACGGCGCTACTATCGTCTTCCTCCAAGGAATATTTCCCAATAGTTACGTCCGGAAGCTTGTTTTCGGCATCGGTCCGCGGGATAGACGCCATTGAAAACGCTCGAACCGAACGTTCAGTTCTACGGCTTATAGTTGTGTCCGAATTTCTCCGCGAATTTCCTGTTTATTCGGCCGCGTTATCGCTCTCGTTGGAAATTAGTTATAAAGATTAAGCATCTGTTAGTATACACGCGAGGTTTATGAATAAATTTTCAACCGGTTATTAATGGCTCTCCGTCTTTCAACGATTATGACAAATCGCCAAAGTGTCTTTTTAAGTAATGACCTGACATCTTTTTACTAGTCACTACATTTACGGCTATGATTTATGATTGTTTATGTAGGAGCATAGAGGCTCCGGAGAAAAAAGGAAATACTCTACTTTAACAATGATTTATCACGCAAGCGCGCGTGTAACTTTCCTACATTTGCATGTACTTCCGAGTTTGGATTTACAGCACTAACGGCACCAGGAATGTAACTTCTACGTAAAAAAAGAAGAAAAAAAAAAAGAAAGAAAAGATAAAAGGAAACATCTCCACATGAAATTTAAACAAGGGGACTTTTTATTTGCATAATGAATTTCATCGCCTTGGCTATTTAAATTCTGAACGCATCTCTCGCCAGACTTTGAAACTTTCGAGATAAGTAATGTGTATTATTTCCTCATTTTCCACGAAGGTTCTCTTTTACCCGCGGTACACTGCTGCTCGTAAATGACCACTTGGGTCAATTTGTAGTGGCGATACATGAATATTACCGGAATATATGAATTTGTAAACAAATTGCATATCACAAACGGTACTCGCTATCCTTTCCTACAATCAACAGATATCTCCATACAATATGAAGTATGAATTGTTTACTTAACATTTGCCAATGATATGTTACAATAAAATATATGTACAATTGGTAGAATTAATTATAATCTATTAATTTGAAATAATTCCCTTTACCTTGTCTATACCTTGACAACCAATCTTGCCGGGAATGATCTCTGAAACAGCTCTAGCTTCCAAAGATAAATCTCATCGTGACACAACATTTTCTAATAAAGAACAAAATCTTGTTGGATCTCTTCATTTATAATTTCGTAACTAGATTATGTTTTGTAAGAAATAACCGAGTGCCGGCATACTGCCGACTAAAATACCAAAAATCGCAGCTTCATTTTCCCTAATCCCTCGCAAGGGAACGCCGCCAGCCGAAAACCATTACCAAAAGAAAGCTCATTGAACAAAAGTTTCCCTTTCGCCCTGTTACGCCATTATCGCGTTCCGGATAGAACGCCGGCTGGAACGGAAAGAAGAAAGGATGATGTTGCGAAAAAATTCGCCAGTCGGGCCCGATTATTCCCGCGGCGGCGTAGCCGGGGCCATTTCGGCCGATTTTTCAGTAGGTAAGTACAGGTGGTGATTTATAAAGTGGGAATGCAGCTCGGTGGGCCGAGTGCCGCTCATGGCTATCCATTACAGCCTCCTGCTGCTTCGAGTCATAATATTTCCCTTCCCACAGCCAGCATCAACCCGTCCTACCGCTTGGTCTGCTCGTATACCGCCCCATCACCGCACTTTATGCATACTAGGACTTTCTATACCGCCCACTATCCTGGCAAACATTATAACGCCGTGAGATTATGAATTTTGTATACGCCTCGACGAGCCTGGTCGACGTCTTCCTCCTGCAACCCTTGCCAACGTTCTCTCCCGCACCCCTCATCCTCCTTTCGCGCAACACTTGCCCAGTTGTTTTATGTGTTAAACCGAAGAGCGCACTCGGATTATCTGTTCGAAATTATGGGTCCATCGCGAAGATGAGATATTTGTTAGATATTCAATGGGAACTTTGAGTTGTAATTAGGTTACTACTTGTGGAACTTGTGCGTACGATAATCGCGGAAAATATCGTTAAAATATAAATAATATTTTTTTTCATCTGGTTTTAGAGATCGCTTTTGAAGTATATCTTTTTTTTTAGTCACATGAGAGTACTATTAAATTATACGAGATTTAATATACTCGTGACCTTACTAAGTACATAGCATGTAAGTGCTATAATAAACACGATGTTTTAATAAATGTTGTAATAAACAGAACATTTTACGTAGTCGCTATACGTATTTATCACAATGTATGCGTGTCAGAGTCATGTTTACAACGAGCGAATGATGCGATCTCTGTTGATTAAAACTTAGTGAAAATGTATGAAAAACAATATAATATACCAGATGTATACCGAGCCTACTCTATAGGATTATGGAATAAAGTAGACATTTCAATCTACTGAATAGCATTGTATACTACACAATTAAAAGCTCTGTCTGGCTCAACATTGTATTTTCAACATTCCACTCTAGTTCTGACTTTTCAGTAATTAACCAAGGCATGCATTCTTCTCAGTCATTTACCCTTGTATGCGCACTACCTACTCTCTTTTTTTCTATTCTTTTGTGTTCTTTTTTTCTACCGAAAGATAGTCATATGCGTCATTTTTGTTATTCTTTTTCCGCGCGATAATTTCAAACACGCAGTCACGAACGTTCTTTCGGCTCTTTAGACATTTCCTTCTGCCTCTGTTTTATTTTTCTTCTTTTTACAAAATTGATAATGATTTTGATACAATCATTTCGATGAGATGATTTTGACACGATCGATTCTCGATAAAATCCCATCAATGCCACCAATGTTACCGATGAAAACTAGCGAACATGATAGATACAAATTTAATTATCATCATTTCCGTGTAATTATCGATGTACTATTGTTATATCACAATTTTATATTCGCAGAATGATTTTGTAAACGAAGAAGTGGAATATTTCGACAAATTTATTACAGGTAGGACTGTCGTATCGAATTAAGCTATTTAATTACTCGAACGAAGACTTCCAAAGCTGGTAACAGCGCGGAACACGCAACAGAACGACGTAGAGGAATTTCCATGATGAAATTCCGAATTCCAGCTAGTTTCACGCCTAATTAGCATATTCCTTCGCTGCTAGCAAATATCTATGTATGCGGATCAACAGATTCGTTTGCCACAATACAATCTGTCTATTTGTCCTTGGTAATATTTAAAATAGCCGATGGTCATTTGCACGACAGGTTACTATTGTTTTCGCTGATTAAAAGCCACGAATATACGTTGAGGGATCGCGTGAAACACGATAAACAGTCTCGTGAAACGTTAAATAGAGAACTTGAGTGTCGAGAGTGTATTATGCGAAAGTTTCACGCAATTAGGCGTTTATTGGGGTGCATTCTCTGTAGTGGGATTCCTTTCCAACCAATGGAGTTTCGTTTGTCGGTTTTCTCCGGTTGAATTAATTATACGGGTTATGGGGGTTGCTTTAAACTTCCACTTCGAAAGTAGAATTCCTTATCCCGTTGATTTTTAGCTTCAGACGTATCCCGAACAAGATAAATAACCTCCAGTGAATACACCGTTCTCGGTAAACTCGTAAACTCTGAAATACTTGCTTCTTTCGAGACACGACAAAAGGAATAAACGAAACATTCCAACTTTGCATTCAACCTTGCAATCGATACGGAAAGAGGGGAACCAGAGTACGACGTATAATGGGCAATTAATGTGTAGTTGTTCTCGTAATTTATTTAATTTCGTGGAGAATACGCTATTTATATATATATACTATATACACTACTATACTATATTATACACTATACTATACACTACTATACCATAATATATATATTCTCCACGAAATTAAGTAAATTCTAAATACTATACTATACTAAATACTATATACACTACTATACACTATATATATACATATAGTGTATTCTCCACGAAATTAAATAAATTACGAGAATACCTACACTTTAATTCCCCATTAATATATATATATTAATATCAGTATACATATATATGTATCTATTGAGATATGTATAATTTTGTGTACTAGACTAGATTGGCCGCGCAATAGTGACACACATATGTGAATATGAGTGTGTGGAAGTATGTGTGTGCGCGGTGCCTTAAAAAACAGACGAACGTAACTGTTCCGTTGGCAGTGTGGTATAGAAGATGGTGAGGTAAAGAGAGTACCGAGACGCGTGCAAATGTATATCGACGAGAATCTTGTAAATCATTTATTAAATAAATCTAAAACTATTTTAATATAAATTTTAAGTGTAATCTTAGTGTTCCTTTACTTTTATTTCAGCAATTAAGATCCACAATTCTCAAGAGTATCATTGATTCTTTTTTTAACATAAATATGTCTATCATCTTTCTGAAAAGATGATTGATTCTTTTTCTTTTCATTGTTTTTCTTGGGAAATAAAAAAATATTATTTTTTATTATATCATTTCATAAATTATGCTTTTCTGCAGCGATTTAAATGCAGAGGTTTCGTAGTGCGTTCTTATCTGCAGAGCACCTCAATATCATGAATTGTATTAATCTTTTCACTACGATATAGAAGCTATGCAACAGCAAGTAATTTTGCAACAAACAGAACGAATGCACATCCACACATTATTAGTATAAGTAAAATAATATCCGAAATGTTCCAATGTGTATAATAAATCTTATTGTTAGATTATTGAGTACATAAGAAATGAATTATACAAGCTTGTGTATTATAGTAACAGTATAACAATTTGTTAGGAACACGATACATTTACACTGTACATGTGAATATGTGTGTAAGCGTCAGAGGGCGTCCAGGCCTTAGTTGGGACAAAAGACAATAGTAAATCGTTAAAAGTATCTGGAAGAGTCGGTTGACAACAAGCGTGCCTGCGAGTAGGATTTCGAGGTCTTTTGTGTTGCACACTGTTGTGTGCTAAATAAAGGAAAATATTTGTATTTCCGAATCCCTCCTATATCTTTACACAATTATTCATAAATGCATGATCCACGTGTATATTAGGAGACATAAATCAAAATCTTGAATAATAATACGACAGAAGATCAAGAATCCCAATTGTTCGACAAATTTGAATTTTCTCCAAATTTCATTACGTTGCACGCTTCCGAAGAATCTTCTATCGCTGCACGAAGAAATATAACGAAACAAATCGCGCGACATTCAGACATCGTATCAAACGGTCGTTAAAAGGAAACTACACCGATCACACGGCAGCGAACTAGGGGAATATATCGATCCATTAACTCGACAAATCGCCAGCAATAGAGATTCATGGGAACACACACGTGCTCGCGTAATTGATACGAACGAAACCACGTGGACGCGGCATTTCAACGTTTCTCGCCCTCGAACTCTGTGAAATCCGCAGATGAGAATGTCTCGAGGGTTCGTAAAGCATTCTGTAATAACGGAAGATAGCCTGTGAGGCAAAGAAGGCTTTATTGCTTGCCGGTCTTTGCCGTTTCGATACTTGAGCACGGCCTTCGACTTGCAAGAGCGCATGTACTCGCGAATGCTTACGGTTCTTAGCCGGAAGAAGATGCCCTTGAAGGAAGATCGATGCAACAAGAAAAGAATCTTTGATGGTGGACAACGGGGAGTAAAATCAGCGTAAAAAATCGACCATCTTTTTGAGCTTTTATATTTTACAATGGAATTAATTCGCGAAGCATTCTTGCGCACTGAGCTGTAAAATTCTGATGGAATTTCTGCAGCACATCGAGCTTCGGTGCTCGATGCTCCTGACGATTGTACCGGAATGTGCAGTGAATTTATTAGGAACGTTGCACCGACGCGATTCTTGCTTCGTGCGTTTCTATTTGTCGATTGTTACGAAAGCAAAACGTTAATAATACTGTTAGTTCATGGAAACGTTTAAGCGGCAAATTCGTCCTCTACGTACAGGAAGAAGAAATTGCAATTTCTTTTCACGGCGTTATTGGCTATAGTAAAACCAACGCACTCTTTTCGTATTAATCATTTAGTTTCTAAGCTCTAGTCGTATTTCCTGCGAACTTCTTAGCGCGGTTTATCGGATTGCCTTCTGTGTGTCTCATATGGAAGCTTCGCGTTCTCTTAAAAATATTTCAACGTTTGGTTTCGATACAATGGCATAATGCTGATACCAAAATATATACGCACGGAAGAATATCATAAAGTGGTAGAATAAAAATACATCGAATTACAGAACGCACTTAACTGATCAACCTTCTTCCAGTACTTGTCAATTATCGACGAACTTTAAGAGAAAAGTGTCTCGTCCTCGTTGCAGCAGTAAAGCAAAAGAAAAAGGAGGGGCGGTAAGTGCGGACATTCGCAAAGAAACACACGAAGTGTTGGTGTTGGGATGCGGGTATACGGTGGATTACGCTATGGAGGTCCGCGGCCACGTGAACGAGTTCGGTTCTTTTCACGGAAGAATGGCTTTTCCATGTCGGTGAATTCAGTGGCTGGGCAGCACAATCGCGTCTCATTCAGCGCCACGGTCTACGGCTGATCGACGCTGCTCGACGCTCGAAAATACGAGCGGAAACCAGAGGGATGGGATAGAAGCAACGAAGACGGAGGAGTTGGAGACGACGTCGAAGACTCAAGGACGAGCACCGGCTTCTTCGAGAAGGGGAACTGTCCCGATGGGTGACGCCGATCGGTTTCCTCGCTCTAAAAGGTTCTCCGCGTAGTCCCAAACCGATCAAGTATTTTTCAAACATCTCCCCTCTACCAGTTTTTTCTTCTTCTGCTTCTTCCACTTTCTTTATACTCTTCCTTCTTCTTTTCTCTCGTTCGTCCGAAGTAACATCGCGCTTCGTCGGTTCCGCGTATTTCTACTCTCTTTAAGCTACTTTCAGCCGACCCTATCCCTCCGCCCTCGCCGCGGCTTACTTTTTTCCATCCTCAAAACGCGCTGCCTGCGGCTCAAGCGATATCACTTTCCGATAAAAGTCAGCTCGCCCGGTTCTTACCAAGAGTTAAGGTCCGAGGAAGGATGGGAAAGAAAAGGTGGAACGCGGAAGACGAAAGTAGAAGGCGAAGTCGCGGATTTACAGCGGTGGAATTGAATATTACACTTTAAAATCTAACTGCTCTGACGCTGCGAATTTGCGCGGCGTGCCTGCGGCGTTTCCACCGTCGAAGTGGAAACATACAAAGGTTGCAAAAGCTATTGGAATGTTATTATATATGGCGGGTTTTCGTTAGAATTTTGGCCGCGTAATAATTAACAAGTTTAACGAAAGCTACTGACAATGTTCTTGGGTTCAATAACGAAACGTATTTGTACAATAGAATATCATATAATTTGTAACACACAGAGACGTTAGCTCAGACACTCGGTTACTTTCTGACTGACTGCCAAGACGATATCAGTAAACTCTCCAAAGTGATCACAAGAATAAAATACTGATACGGTCACATTTGTCAATTACATATTGATCGAGGATATCAACAAAATTCCAAGCGCCGTTACTAGGCAGACCCGCGTAAAGCTGACATTGCTCCTGGCCGGGGCTTGTTTGTTAATACAGCGTGTCCCTCAACATCGGTACTTCCTCCGTTAGATAAAACGTTCATCCCGTGACCGTGGCTACGTTCGGCGACCAGTTATGTCACCTCGAGCCCAAGTATCGGGGATCTTCCCAAAGAAAGGCCCGATGTCTCTACGTCTCTGACATATATATTGTATCCTTTAGGTATTAGTTAATTAGGATCAAGTATTAGGTCATCCCATAAGTTCGTCCCGACTTTTGTGTATACATTTCATGTGTCGATTTATAAACATACGGCGATAAGAGACCAATGTACTTGAAAAATGGGAAGAAGTTGTACAACGAGAGGGGGATTACATTTTTTCATGAAACTGAAAGGTATGTAAACAATCTTGACATATATAAATGCTCAAAAAACGGAACGAACTTATGAGATGACCTAATATATTAAACTTCGTAGCGTTTGTTAGTATCTTCATTTCAGTACAACAGTTTGATACTTCAAAGATGAATCGTAGAATCTGACAAAGAAACGCTTCGTTGAAAAATAAGGATATGTGGCAACATCTTTTTTAACTGCTGTATACCGAGTATCTAGCAGATTACTACGAATAAAAATTGTCATATACATTAGGAGGCAATCTCTTTCTATTAACAAGATAAATATTTATGATGATTTCGAGGTTTCTAATAATAAGCTTTCGTGTATAGCATTTTACCGAGTTTCGGACTTCGTTCATTCGGTATAGTATTCTCAATATTTCATATTTTTTCCTACGTAATACTTCTCATGTTCGATATACGTACTACCTTTCCACCGATCGACTGAAACATATTTTATTTAGGATCATACGTAAACAAAGTTCATTGAATATTTCTGTAGAAGCGCATACAGAAAATTTGTAAGAGAAATACAGAAGAAACTAGAAGAAATCGAACAAGGAAACAGAGATTCTCGATGACGAGGAACTGCTATACGAAACGTTTACAGGAACCGTCTAGTCACAACGTACGTGCATTTCCAAAAGATTATGTCTTAACCAGTAGACATCTAACAAACCATGTCACAACCAACCTCTATCCGACAGATGCAGAAAAACGAAGGAAGGAAGAAGAAACACTGGAGTTTCCTCTGGCGTAGTTCGATCGAGAACATATGCACAGCCGAGGAAGTTTCTCCGTGGAATTTTACTGTCGATTGTCACCGTTGGCAACCAGGAAAGGTGACTTAACGTCGAGAACGTGCCTGTTCGTCTGTTGCAGGCATCGTCGATCTGCGATTCTAGCGACAAAGCCGGTTCTCGCGTGTGTTTCACAAGGAGAAAGAAACGTTTCATTATTCAATAGGTTCTTGAACGACAGGAAGTTAGTTCGGAACGTAAATTTAGCGAAGTTACGTTGCGGTATACAAGCTCGCTTTCATTCCATGGAAACGCTTGACCAAGTTCCAGGCGATCGCCTGTTTCGATGTAATTCGCGCTACGGAAACAGCTTTTATCGAGATAATTAAACGATTGCGTAACGAATCAGGTAATTTCGCCATGTAGCTGTTTGTGCATCGATTATTTAAATCGCCGGGATAATTAATCGCTGTTTGGTTGCTTCTTCCGTGGGTAATTAGTATCCTGTTTTCCCGATTGATTACCAAAACAGGTTTCTTTAATTTAATGAACGTTAGCTGCAGCCACGATACACAAAAAACACGATCAGGTGCTGATGTTACGATAGTACGTACTAGATTGTTAACACGTTAGTTGCTATTGCGAATTGTATGTTTATATATATTTTTATTTATTTATTTATTTTGTACGAGTATATATTTTGAAATGGATTGAAACGTATCATAACATGGAACTTCTGTAAAATATTATATCACAGTTGTATACCTTTTTACTGACAATGTCACTCAAATTATTCACTTTGTTGAAAGTTCTTCGCTCCGTGAAATTTATCTTATTTCGGATCATAATAAATGATTTAACAACGTGGGCCACCGATGACCACCAACGTGGTCACTGTCACTACGATAGCAGACAACGTGTTAATTTTGAATATTGATGGCGATGAAGCAAATTCATGGCTTTGTCAATAAGTGCTGGATTATTCGAAAAGTTCGTAGCGTTTTCAGATTTTATGTTACACATTATATGTTTGAAATTTGAAGAGAATCATTTATCATGTACTGCTGTAAAATACAGCTTTTAATTGGAAATCAAACGTAGCTAAATAGAAAACTGGTATTAGTCGATAAAAAATACCGACAAAAAAGTCCTACATGTTTTAAAAATATAAATAAAAATAATTAAAAATATAAGTTAAAATATAAGTCAAGTACATATTTGAAAAATATAATTTTTCGCTTCAATGTTCATCGAGGATTTACCCAATTTCAATAAGTGCTTCGAGGAAATCCTTTCTAAAAGAAACATTCTGCAAGCTTTTCAAGAAAATCTACCTTGTAATCAGCAGAAAGTTATTAAGAGAAGCGCTGCATATATTATATTATATATATAAAAATATAATGCCTTCAAATTTTTCGTAATATTATATCATTTTGTAGAACGAACTATATTTTCGAAATACAAAATATAAAATAGATTTTTCAAATAGTTTTTCTCTTCTGATATTACAACATATAAATTAAGAATTTCAAAATGTTTTATCACAAATTATACATAAACTGAGCCGATCGATTCTATCGAGATTAATTCTTTGATTTTTCAAACAGTAAACACTAATTATTACGCTAATGGAGAATTTTAGAAAATAGAATTGGTGAATCTGGCTTCCAAGTGACCCACACATAGAAAAATCACATCGAGGGTTTAACATTTAACATTAAAACAAGGCGCATCGAATTAAATCGTCGCAAGAACCCTTCGCAGTAAATACGGCCGGCTTTGATCAGACATCTGATAAACACGATCAATATCAACAGCCCGATCAACAAGTCAATACGAGGGTCCATTAACAACCGCAGATCCACGTCGTTAAAGGCGAAAGAACGCGGGTGATTATCATATCATGGCGCAGCCATGAAACCACCGCACCAGCTCGATAAACGCGTTCTTAATAATCGTTGCGCGCGGGCCATGACAAAGTGCGCCACGATGAAGGAATAATGAGGCCTGTTTCACCGACGACGACAACGACGACGACGACGATTATCAAATACGATATAATGAACTCGCAAAGGCGTACATCATCTGACCCGTGCCATCGTGATGGTAACCGAACAGAAAGAAAAGGTGAAAAGGAAGGAAGGATGGAAAGGAGGAAAAGGAAGAAGAGAACGGAGGTAGAGATAAAAAAAATGTGGAAGAAGAACGAACGAACAAAAAGAAGAGAAGGAGATAAAAGATGGAAAGAAAGAACGTTGATCCTCGAATCGAGTGACTTACGCGACCCTTTTGCTTTCACCAGGCGAAAGAGGGTGGCGGACGGATGGTCGGGGGAAGAGGGCGGAAAGAAAAAAGAGGTTGGAACGGTCCGTGAGGTTGAGAATGGTAGAGAAAGAAGGGCAGATTCTGGAGAGGAAGACAGGGGACGATGGAAGCGGGACTTCGGGCCAGGAGAAGGTCCTATCTCGGAAAATTATGTCAGTCCTATCTCAGGTTGAAAAGAGAAACGTGGATGGGCGCGAGTGATATGAAATAACAGGAATAAAAGGGAGAGTGAAAATCTCGAGCTTCTAACAGGACACCGATGGAATAGAAATATTGCCGTTGGGATAAACCTTGCCCTCTTTTCTTCGCGTTTCTCTTTCTCTGTAACATGTTTCTTTCCACAAAGGCCAGGGTTATCTGCCTCGTTTCTCCGTCTCGTCTTCCCACGATTCTTTCGTCGTTTATACGTCTACTTCGCTTTAGTAGATTAATCGTCGATAGACGATAAGATAGCTGACATTGAATTTTTGAATTTTCGCGAAACCGTCACGTAAGAATCGACGATTCGAACGAATGGAGAATTTGTAACCGAGGTTGGAAACGATTCGCGGGGAATTCGCTCGTCGATGCTCGTAAATACAGAAGCGTCTACGATGGTGGCAGCAACCGCCGTCTCGTTTTTGTTCTCTTTTTCTTCTCTCGTTTGCTCTCGATGCGATTTCCATAAATTCAAATCTTTTTGTACGGCGTCTGCTAGCGCGGATCTGGCCGCGAGTCCGTGAAAACCGTATTCCCGGAATATTGAAATCGTAACTCTTATTATGAAATCTGAAAAAAGAGCGCGGTTGAGAAATTAGACGGTTATATCGGTCCTAGATAAATTTTATTCTTTACGGCGCGTTTGTTATCTCGTTTCTTATTTTTCTTCTTTCTGCCGGATGAGCTTGCGTGTTTTCCGCGATGCGACTGAAACCTGTGGAAATTCGCGATGAAAGTGGGATAGGTATACTACGAGGAAATATCGCGAAGGAAACGTACAGCCTGTCGATATTTAAAATTCTGTTACGAAAACGAACGATTTGCACGATTATTTATTGCTAGCGACTGAGTTTCGAATACTAGAAACGCGTGTTGGTGACCGAGTGTTCGACGTCAGTGTGTGAACGAAGAGCGCATGACCGTTTAAAGTTTTAAACCATCTTGATATAAAATAAATTGAAGTCCCTTGCGTTATTTCTAAAATAAAATTAATAAATTAGTTGAAATGATTAACTATTTTACATCGTTATTCGTTATCTTTTTCTCAAATCAAATTTTCTCAAGAAAAAATTTCTCTCAGGTAATCGTTAAATTATCTCGCGTTATGTTAAATTACGATGAGCTATATCGAGTTGTGTTTCCTTGTTTTTCACCTTGTGGCGTAAAATGTCTGATCATTATCGTAGTATCGACAGGTACGCAGAAAAATACAAGGAAAGAACAGCAACACGTCCAAACCAGCTGGCTGCTGAAGCGAGCAAAACTCACATAAAAGAAGACTAAAAAGAAAACACCCCATTGATCTCACTAAAGAAATAAAATAGTCTAACTCGAAGATGGTCTCTGGGGGTAGCCATCCACAAGTTAGAAAAATTTACCAAATTGCCCAACTGGACAAATTGTAAAGTACAAATTAAATAATAATAAAAAGAAATATTGTTGTAGTATCGTGAACAGATTGCCTAAGAAATATCGGATGTACCATAAACAATGTTGCGAAGAAGCCTAAATGCCGACAGGCCAAAAGAGTCTGGTCTGGAAACTTCAATCAATGTGTCGTCGATGTTTCAGTCGAATAGTTGCGCCGAGAAAAGGTCTATTTGATTGTTGATAATTCTAGATCTTAATTGCCGAAATAATGGTAAAGGAACACTAAGTTTACATTTAGAATTTATATTAAAATAGTTATAGATTTATTTGATAATCGATTTCAAGGATATTCGTCGATACAGATTTACAGGCTTCTCAGCACTTTTCTTGTCTCACCTTCTTCCATACCAGACTGTTAATTGAACAGTTTACATTTCTTTGTTTTCGAGACGCCACGCACACACGTACACGTACACTCATATTCACATACATGCATCACTACTACGCGATCAATCTAGTCTAGCACACAAAATCATACACGTCTCAATAATGACCATGGCCGCGGATGGTCGCGGAACACGTACTATGAGAGAAGACAAAGGGATGCGTAAGGGAGAAAGACGAATTAACAGGCAGTCGTTAGCTGAGAAGTTAATGTCGTCAGCGTCGTCGAGGAGGGTGGTCAGCATGAAAAAGGAGCGTTGGAACCGTCGTAACGAGGGTAGTGAGTGACGAATGGTGACTGCGTGCATATAGACTGACATACTTAATTTCGTGTTGACGTCAACGATATTGAAACAAATTATACCGTTAGCAAACCTACTAGCACTATACTTTTCCACATTGTTAATTATGATCAATTAATATACTTATACTTGAATATGTCTAATTATATTTTTACTCCGACGTTGAAACTTTATACCCCTATCTGTCTACCCTTCGGAAAGTATGAAAATAAACACCCTATAATAATAACAGCATCACACTGAGTGAATCAAAATCAGATCGCAGAGCAAATAAAGCTCAAGATTAACCAGAGTCCACTCTATCTTTGGCGAGATATGTTTGGCCAGAGACGATCAGGGTATTACCAAAGTTATGTTCGTCTTGCTCCTATTCAGCCCTCTTTTGAAAACACGGTTAAAAGGCTCTTTGGATATCCTGTTTATACGATATGCTCGTGAATAGAAAGGGGACGTGGATTATGAGCAGATAAGGTTGCAAATTCGAGCTGGTTTCTTTCTCCGACTTTAATCTGAGTTCTCTATTATAGGTTATTGTAACAAGGGGTTTTAAATGCTCCTACGATAGGAGAAAAGTGATTTGTTTATGGAAGAGAGGATTGCAATTAAATATATTTTATGAAATATATGAAATATAATATAATGAAATATAATACAATGAAATGAAAATATATGAAATCTTGAAAAAATATTTCTTGAATTGTTACGATCATGGAAAACATATGTAATTAGATATTAGTTTTCATTGTGCTTTACTTATATTACTATACCTAATATACTACATTATTGAACAATATTTTACGAACAAGACATTATTCGTTTTATACGAGGCGATTCTCGATAATATAAATTCTGCAAGCTATCGTTTTGGGATAAAACTTTTTTGGGCTAATTTTTCAATATACGTGCTGTATTTCGATACTTCGTTTCATTTAGAAAATACACTTTTTACGCGATTCCGTGCATCCATTATTATTATTACTATTATTATTATTATTATTATTATTACTATTAAAGGCAGACAGATCATTATAGCTGTATACGTACATTATTAGTAGATTATTTAGATTTACCTACAAAACTGTATGGAGAAACTTTTAAAAAACACAATGCGCGAATGCTTGCAGAAAATCAATATGTACAAACCGTTAAAGAAGCCGTGTATCCTTACACGAGCAAATATTATTTCACCAAACTACTTTATCATTTCCACCGGACCGCCCATTTCCCCTGGTGCGTTAACGTCAAAATTTTCCCCGAGCACCGTCAGCCAAACAAACAACCACCATCGCCCTCAACCACGCTCCAACTCGATAACCATCGATGCAACGTGCAACGCTCGTGTTTCCACGTCGAAAGAAAATTTGGCACTCGAGTGATCCCCGGAGGTTTCGCCTTGCTCGCTGGCGAAATAGTCGATAGGAAAACCGAGGTAAGCTAGGAAAGACGGTTAACGTTACCGAACAAGATGGGTTCGCGTGGCGTTTGAGACCCCGTCGCTTTATTAACACGTCTTACACCGTAACGGGATCTCGTGGCCGTTAAGAGCCAGGTATATACGGCGAGCCAGCTGTTGCTAACGCAATTTTCCCCTGATATAAATCCTCCTAGCCACCGCGATATTGAATCGCACGATATACATCTCTGTTCAGAACTATTACGACGTTTACTGGTTTGGTTCGAATAATCAATTCAGATTAATTGGTCAAAAAGATTGTTATTAATTAAATGGAAGCTTTTGTATTCGTACGATGCGTTCGTGATGATACGAACCACGCGGAGAAAATTTATGGAAATTATTTATGAGAACATCTTGCCTTCAGTTGCCTTGGCCTTTCTCTGAATTTATCGAAGATTACCTAATTTTTGGACAAAGTAGAGGAAAGCAGGGACGAGGTTTAAATAGATGGAAGGTTAATACATGGGGTTGGATTAAAGTAGAGCACGCCGAATATTGGATTTATTAACGTAATGGACAATTGATTATGTAAATACTTTTGTGGTCTCTGCGATTACGTGTCAATGAGATGAAAAATTTTCATATAAATTCACCTTCGAGAATGTCTCATCGAGCAGTTACAAGCGTTCAAACATTTGCATTAGTAGTTTTGGCAGTTTGAAGAAATGTTCGAGATTTCAAGATTTCAGGCTTTTGTCGTAGAAATACTATTGTAGTAAATGCGTCTGTTTCTGTCTGCAATTCCGTGTAACGAGTTCGAAGAACTTTCCCGGAAATCTTTGTACCTTTATAACTCTTCGATAAAGCATTTTCTTTTATTACTTAACTGATCTCATTAATACGTTTTCAAACTTCACCAAATTAATTGCGATAGTAGAATCTCGTTGCAACGCTAGCGAAAATTTCAAATGTTTTGTACAACGCACACGATATATTCGTAAGCCACATCGACGAGCCACATAATAATAGATAAAAGTTCCAAGTTTCTAATGATTTGTCAAGTTTATCTCGTTTTGAGATAAGTGTGCCATCTCTTATGAACAAGGCTGTAGCTAACGACTTCATCCAATCTTGGTTGACGTGTTCCTCCGGTCCGGTAAACGAGATCCTTGATGGACGGTCGAGCAACGATGGAACGACACGCGGTTATATAGAACGGATCGAGCGGAATAAGTCGGCCCGATTCCACGACATTGTCCAATGGTAAAGGAATAATGGCCAAGAAGAGGGAACAGTGGAAGAAGTTATTCTCCCCTTCCTTCGTTCCGACTGTCGTGGAAAAGATGAAACGTCCATTAGGTAGGGTAGCCGAAAGATTTTAAGATCGGCAGCGGATCGTAAAAGGAAGGTTGGAATAGGTACGTACCAAGATCACGATTGAACCGAATCACCCGACCAATTAGGTCCTTCATGGACGATTCGACCTGGTTCGATTTTCTACAGCGATATAAATAAGAAAAGATAAGTCGTATATTCAACGAATTTTACTATCGAAAGTTCTATTTCTGTCTTTTTTCTGTCGCAACGTACGATTTACAAACACGAGTCACATTCGCGGACGATATGGCTGTACTAATCAGGTACGCTAATCTAGAAAAAGCAGTCACATTACTGCGAGAGCACAGCACAAAAATAGAAAAATGGTTACAAGATAAAGAAATAAAAGCAAACTCTAGTAAATGCAACCATATTACATTTACACTAAGAAAACGGAAACCACCAAATATCCAATTGAATGGCACACGCATAACACAAATAGGGCAATTTAAATACCTAGGATTCCACTTAGATACACAACTTACGTGGAAACAAAATACTAAATCAATTATAGACAAAATACGGATAAAAAGAAGACAGATGTACTGGCTAACTAGTCGAAACTCTCAACTCAGCATAGAAAATAAACTAAAAATCTACGAAACGATAATAAAACCAATTTGGACGTACGGAGTACCGCTATGGGAGACAGCAGCAATGAGCCGCATAAATAAATTAGAGTTGCTACGATCGAAGATACTGAGAACAATAGTCAACGCTCCATGGTATGTCAGAAACGAGGATATACGCAAAGACTTAAAAATACCAATGGTCAAAGAAGAAATCGGCAGGTAGGCAGAAAAATACAAGGAAAGAACGGCAACGCATCCAAATCAGCTGGCTGCTGGAGCGAGCAAAACTCTTATAGAAAGAAAATTAAAAAGAGAACACCCCACTGACCTCGCTAAAAAAATAAAATAGTCAAACTCGAAGATGGTATCCCTGTGGGGATAGTCATCCACATATTATTAAGCAATTAAGTTAGAAAAATTTACCAAATGTCCAGCTGGATTAATTGTAAAGTACAGATTAAATAATAAAAAAAGAACTGAGCCAAGCTGTGATGATCTTACGATAATATAATAATAATATAAATATAGCAAACAGTGTAATAAATAGAGAGAAGACACATAAATTACGATGCACGAAAGAACGACAATTACAAACACCTCTTCTTTGATTTCCTTGGAACTTTCCTCTTATCTCTGTCATTTTCTTGCGATAAATGAATTTTTGGAAGTAAGACACTGTTTCTTGAGAATGGAACATTAATCGCCTGACAACGAAAAACGAAGTTGATCAGTTCGGTTTCCGAAGCTTTCTCTACTAAATCAAACAGAATTATGTCAAGCGCTATTTGCTTGAATATCGTTGATGTAGGTTAGTTTGGGCTCGTTATATCGACTCGTAAATTCAATTGGACGATTCGATAGAAGAATCGTCAGGATGGAAAAGTAGAATTCCAGAGGTAGTTAAAATAGACCACGAAAGAACCCTACGAAACTTTTGTTCCATATTACGAACTTCGCGCTGGCTTCGATCTTTTACTTAAGAAGGGCGAAATTTCCCGTTGGAAAAAAATTCCAAAGACTTAATTACCGGCTTGGATTCATCGAGGCAGAGATCGATCGATTAAACCGAAAAGGAAACGGCTGGCTAGAAATCGCATTCCGTCCAGCATCCGACCGAGAGATCCAACGTGGAGCGTCCATGACAAAGGATTCTCAACGGCACGGTTACACGGGGGAAAGTAGAATAGAACAGATTGGATCGACTGGAATAAGTCGTTTCGTCCGAAAACTTGGACCAATTGAAAGGAGGAAAAAAGAAAAGACAGGTTGGAAGAAAGAAGAGAAGGGAGAACCGACGAACCTGTGCAACTTTCCTCTCTTTTCTGACTTACTCTCGACCAGGAAGCGAAGGTACGCCCATTACGGCCTGGACGACCGAGCTACCATGATCAGAGATGAGCCAGGAAAAAGAAGGAGGGAAAAGGAAGAGCCGGTGAAAGAAGAAAGTCGAAGGATAGGAGCGTAGGGGAGAAGAGAGACGAGAGGATGAACGAAAATCGAAAAATCAAATCTTGACCAGAGAGAAGATTGGGCAACGGTGAAGCTCGATCGACGATGACGTCGGAACACGATTTTCTGGCGTATCGAATTACTGATTGCGAAGATACTACGGCGCAACTCTGGCAGCCTACTCGATACCCATATCGGATGGGTACGCTGAACCCCACGCCACGACACTGCCTCGATGTTTCATGGAGTCGCGTCGAGGGGAAGAAGCCGGGCGCCACGTTACGTAGAGCACACTCTCTTGAAAAATTGTCGTCGATTTTGTCGATCCGAAACATTCGTCAGCTATATGTTCCTCTGACTTCACTCGATTTAGCGAAACGTTCTCAGATAAATAATAATTTCGTTGGAGCATTTCGTCTTTGTAGGATGTAGGCGATGCCTCGCAGACTTTGCTATAGAGAAGCAGTCTATTAGCGTTCGAAATGCTATCTACGATGCTTTGTCGTGGGCGAATACAATGTCGCAGCGTTAATAGTTCCTTCGTTGTTCTCGCGGAGTATGGGATGGGATAACGTGCCTTTCAATGGTATTTCAAAAACGTTCGCGCTACATACGAGTCGTTCAGATGATACGTTGATCGACTTTGTTAATTGGAAAGTAGAGAAAAATAATGGTACTGCGAATATTAGTTCTTTGAAATTGATCTTGCAAGTTAGCGTCACTTGCGTCAACTTGTTCGGATAAACGAACTTGTTGAAGCAAGTTATCTGCTTCTCGAGAATGAAATATTAATTGCGTACTTGATGGAACGATGGAATTTGTAAATTTACAAAATTTATTTCGTATAGTACTGTAAGAGGCTGCGTACGAGAGATCTCGTATGCTGTGTGCATCAGTCAAGAGAAATTGTAACTTAGTTACAAGTACCGAACGAACAGTGAAAAAGGGTTTCAGACGAACTGGATGATTTTTCAAGCTATATCGACGATAATTGTAGTAGTAGCGGTAACTAAAAATTAAAACTGTAAAAATTGCTTTAACGATTACAACGATGGAAGGTATTAATTTCAAGTTAATCTTAAAGAGAGAAAATTAACCGTTTTAAAAATTCCTTGATCGTTTGATGTTTTATTACGATAGAAGACAGTCGATCGAATTATAAAAATTTGAAAATAAATAGTAAATAAATAGTTTAAACTTGTATTTAATACAAAATACTTGACTACTGTAAATGATCGACGATAGAATGTCCGATCCACGATGGATTTTACTACTAGATATTCGAACTAGATTTTATTTAAAGAACAGAATCCAATGGAAATAAAAACGGAACTTGATCTACGTTCAATAATAATTCCTTAATGGATAGCTTTTAACGAAGTACGATAACAACTGGGAAATTGTTAGACACACGTTGCTCGCGTATCGAGCAAAATATTGTCGTTGGCTGTGTAGCAGGCGACTACAGAACACGACCAACGTGTTACACGATGTACGTACACAGGGATTATTCCCTATCGTGCGATCGTTCTCGCGAAAGAAGAAGCTCCAACGTAGTGCACGATCGACACGACGTATAAATACATCGCCGATACGCGCAGCTCGTTTCATGGCCGATGAGCTATACGTAGCATCCAGCCGCACAAGGACGACAAGAACGCCGAGCCAAAGATAAAGTCACCGTTGTTCACAGCTATAGGTTATCGATTATCGACGATCGTTATCGTGAAAACATCGAGCCATTCGTAGTTACAAACGAAATTCGATGAAACTTCTCGATATCTGGATTATTGTTCAGATTAAATGGGTTGTTAATTACTTTCGTTAATTTTTACGATAACAGAGGGGAACTCGTTATACCGTTGTTAAGAATAATTAAAGTTACGCCACGTTTATGACTCGAATCAGATTTCTCTGCTGTTTTCGAGAGTCGGATTTTAATATTCCACGTATTTTCTCTTGATTTTATGTTACTATCAAATATATACGATATTACTCTTTTGCATTATACTCGTTCAAATACAGCCAAACAGCTAACGATAGTTGGCACATGGTCGAAGACTGCGACGTAGCTATATAGAAATCAAGCGTGAAAACTATAAGAGAACGAAAGGAAGGAGGAATGTTCACGATTTTAAGAAAATTTCTGTATACTTCGGTTGAACTTCTCCTTTGTGCAACGATTCAGCGGTGGTTACGACCAGTACACACGGCAAATCTCTCGACTACTACGAGGTTACGCCTGAGAAACTTGGTTCTCTGCTCCTTTGCAGCTTCCACGAGCCGTAGCCTCGAACCAGTTAGCTACTATGTTTGCTGTTCCAGCAAGCGATCCAAGGATATTGGCAACATCTGGCGGTTACGTATCGTTCGATGAGTATGTAGCAAGCTGAAGGGAACGAACCTGATCTTCAGTTTGGCCGTTCAATGCTATCGAAGGGATAACATCACGACTCTCGCTAAACAACAGCCGAACCAAGCCTGTATCGAGACCGCGTGCACCTAATTACTAGCACGAGATCATGTACGGACAATATTATCGCTTCCCACTGTGCGTATACCCGTGATCACCCTAACCTACGACCTGTTTAACAATCAAGGACTTGGGACGTCGACATGTGTGAAATCGGATAACACGAAGATTTATTTGCAACATAAATAAGGAAATTTATGGTGCTGTACGATTTCGCGTTAAATTCTTTTATTATCGAACTGAAAGCGAGTTTTTAAACGATTAAAAGGGATATATAAACATTGCAATGAAGATAATTAATTTACAATCTATATAATAGGAGTTTACTGATTTTTCGTTGAAATAATTGGAATTCTCGTACACATAAATAAATGGAATCGACAGAAGCTCGGTTAATTTGTGTACTAATGTACTAATAACCTACTGATTAAAACCTCATTGATTTCATACCAATGGTATGCCGATAAATATAGCTTTACTGTACTCGAAAGGGAAAGAAATTAATTCTCTGCTTTTGTTAAAAATAAATCATATCGTATATCCATTTGGAAGAACCGAAACTGAAATTCATTTTCTAGAACTATTTTCGTTTATTTTTTTAATTTCAAATTCCGCAAAGAAATTATCGATGGAAATTTCTGACGAGGACATGACCCGGCGAAAAGGTAAAATCTTGAATATTTTTGATATTTACTGAAAACACAGTAACATGCAATCTACGTAGATTTCGAAGATCAAAGCTTCTCCCGTCGAATAATCGTATCATTAATCTTCATACTTGCCACGTACGAGGCATCCGGCAAATTGCAGACAAATTCGCGGCATATCGCGATACCGCAGATCCCAGAGTTAATTAGCCACTACCATATCGACTGCTTAAGCGAATGAGCCGAGGATATTGGCAAGATTTGTACCTACCTATCGTTTGACAGGAACATCAAGCAGAAACGGAATTGCGAAGGCACGTCTAGAAACAGGGCGTTGCTAGAAGCATTTAGAAGCTCGTGCAATAAGAGCTACGCCCTATAGTAGCACGAAAGGAGAGGATGAAGTATAAGACAGGTTGGAAGACGGATACAGTTAATCGCGTGCTCACAGCTAAACAGATTCTTGTTAACTACAGTTACTTCGGAGCAATTGCTCGTAATTATCGGATTTTCATTCAATGTGTCTATAGCGACTTTATATGTGTCAGCGTAGTATGCATTACTAAACAGCGATATTGATTAGTTTTATAAATCAGTGAACAACAGGCCAAACTGTCGTACGATCTTTTATCTTGTAATTTACAATGATTACTTGAATTAATGAACAAACTCGAATGGGATGAAATTTGATCTTTGAGAACTCGAATGTTAATTACGTGTCTGTGTATCTGAGAATAAAAGACATTGAGAAGTTCAAATAAGCCATTGAAAAACTAAACTAATCATCTGTACAACACTAATTCGTTTATTCTGATGTACGTATATTGAATTGATTTGTTTGATAACAAAATATCTTTTTTGCATTTGCCATAGTAACAGTTGACGATATAGAAATTTGTTTGAAAATTATTCGATACCTTTCTGACTTTTCTTCTATTTTATAATTAAACGTTCAAAACAGAATTTCTTAGAAAGTCGTATTGAGCTTATGTTCATTCTGGCGAAATGAACAACCACGCCTTGATGAGAAGTCATATAGTATACCAGTTTGATGGTTGGCTCACACAGTGTACGAAGAACAATGTCAAGCAGAGCGTATAATGTCAAAGACCTTACGGTAATTAACATTGTTACTATCTCCCATTTTGTAGCTGACATTTATTGATATAATATGATAATATATTACACGGTGAAAGTACTTTAGAACATAATAATAATAAATAATAATAATAAATAATATTTCATAATAAATAATTCAGCAACAGCCTGATAAACATTAAAAGCTACAAGAGGATATTAAAGCGTGAAGCCTGCATTCTTAGAAAGTTGGAAGTATTTCAAGAAATAATTCTTTTTAGCGCCAGTTTCACGTGAAAAGGGGTACCCATCCATAAAGAGACGGATTTCAGACGAGACTGATGCGGTCCTTGGAATAAAGTTTCATGGTATATCCACTGGCAGGAAGCAATAATAAAAAGTTTTATTACCGCGATAAAAGCTGATGTTTCGATCTACATTGATAACGTTACTTTTACCTACTTCATAAGGATGAGTACCTTGGTAAATGCTTAACAGCTAACGTTCGATTGTATATTTACATTCCATATGCCATGGCGTTATACGATAAATGTTTTAATATAAATGTAATAGAAATATTTCTTAGAAATATTTCAAGTGTGGAATAGGCGAATTTAAAAAGAATATCGAAATGAAAGCGGAAAGTTTACGAAGGCAAAAGTCTAAGCGCGACAAATATCACGTTACGCCCGTTAAAAATACCACGGTCACGCGTCGCGGGAAGAGTAGAAAAGCTCTCTCGTTTTTCACGTCAAAACCATTCGTCCTCCACTCGACGTGAATAACCAACAAATAATTCCATTCTAGACCTGTGCACAGGCCGCGTACGTGCACACAGAGAGGCGGATGCCACGCAAGATACTTTTTTTTTTCTCCTTCAAACCGGCTGAATTCTCTGCATTCGCGATACGCACGCTCGCAAAATCATAATCAAAGAACTGTTCCCGCTCTGTTGTGTGATATTTCACCAACTACGTACGCTCTATGTTTCGCCGATCTTAGAAATGTTAATTAGATAGCAAACAGATTGAGAAAAAATGGAATATGTGCTACTTTTACAAGAATTCTAAAAATCTCGTTGATAGTACAAGTTTTAAGTAGAATAGCTAATGACAGTATTTGATTAAAAGTAGTAAATTGTATATGTCGACTGTTTCACTGATCTTATAAATATTGTGAAATAACGAAAATATCGAAACGGAAAATATATGTATATGATTCTTTTAAAAGAGAAGATCCTCAAAATATTCTTAATTAATTAATTAATCTAATGGTAATTAATCTTCGATTAACGTACATTTAGAACACATAATATTGGAAGGAGATAAAGTACGCGTTGTATCGAGAAGAAATGTGTCTGACTATACGCGAACCGCTTCTACTTACACAACGCTCTTACGTTTAATACGATTCAAGACTGATTCGTATGGATTTCACGAGTCGATACAAGCTTAGTATCTGTAATATCTATTTCTCTTAGACACAAAAAAACAGAGAAGCGTGACAAGAAATTACATCTCGCACAAACTCGATCATATAAATATACACTTTACTAAAGCAAAATATTGTACTAACGTGACTGCAAAGTAAAGCGTATCGTTCGTGTACACCGACACCGTTATTCGGCATCGATTCCTTAATTACTCTCCATCAGGCCACTTTGCAGTATCTTTCCAATCGACATCCAGCTATTAGTCTACTAATCACCCAACAAACTCAATACTCGTCTCACGTCTCGATCCGACACAAAGGCCATCGATCGTCTCTCGTCCTCCTTTTCCAGCTTCTCTTCCTCTTTCTCTTGGCAACGCATTTTTTCTTACAGCCGTGAACGTATTGGCGCAGCTCGACCGTTTAATTCCGGCACAGCCGGGCATTATATGAACCGTATATATCTACGTTTATACGTTCAATGAGTAATGGCAGGCGTCCATCATCGGGAAGGGGCATGCGTCTGACGCGAGCCGTGTGTGGCGTGCCCAATTCCGTTGCCTGTACGGAAAACAATTTTCTTCGAGTTGTGAGCTAGCAAGCCAGGACCTAGGGAAAAACAGAAACCGAACGTCGGGACGCTGGACGTCTATAGGCGTACAGGGGCGGATGGAGGAGGGGAGGGGAGCGTGAGGTTCGACGAAATGCGGCGTAAGTTGAAACAAATATCGAATTTATCGGTTTGCTGTGGGATCGAGTCGGGGGACGAGGAAAGAGTTGGGGGAACAGGTCTGTAGGAAGACCGGACGCCAAAGAGGGAGCAAGTCGGCGTGAGTTACGAGCCAAAGGGGATGAGAATGTGGGAGAGGAAGTCGACGACGACGACGACGACGACGACGACGGCATTCGTTCCTGGGTCGTGTTTGAATTACGAGCTCTAGTAGCCCAGGCTGGAAATGGAAGCCGCCGAATGGCGGGAATGACATAAAACCAGTGACGACGTTGAAATTTCCACCCCTCGGACCAACCGTCTGTCTCTCTCCCCCTCTCTCTTTCACTCCCTCTCTCTCTCTCTCTCTCTCTCTCTCTCGTGAGCTCTTTCAACCCGTTCCGTGCTCTCACTTATCCACGTTTCCCACGTTTCTCTGTTTTCTGGTCGATTGGTTTGATTCGAATTACCGGCAAACTCGAACGAACTGTACGTCACGATTTTCATCCCTTTCAAAACTATGGAAGGAAGTCCGGACGATTCTTGCGGTGATCGCGTTACACCATATGTACGTACGTGTCCTAGAGGGGCACATCTTGATATTTTTTTATCGTTAGCCGGCAGAGAAGAAAGCACGAGAGGATTTCCATAGAACGACCTCGATACCTTCCTAGAGAAGCTCCTCTTTCTTTTACGATTATGTCCCTCACGAGTTTTCTTAGTTTCGCGCTCGATAAAGCGTTCTCGTAGCATTTGATATTAAAAATCCCGTCGTTCCCCGGCCTCCCTGCTGTAATACTGCTGTAATATAGAACCACGTTGCGTTTGCTTAATTAAATTTCA